>NC_056728.1:1456945800-1457013300 GCF_019279795.1 Protopterus annectens
AACAGTATTATCAATTATAATGCTACATGAATAACCTTAACATATGCAAACCGTGGAAGTCGTCCGTTTACTACTGGCTGTGGTTATGTGCTGCCTTGACACATGTGATAGCTCTACATATAGGGTCTATAGGGCCGCCACCATTCTGAATGGCCAAAGTGGAACCTGCTCTGTAGAAATGTCAGATGTACCAGGGCAGAACATACCTACAGCCATGCATAGTACAGAAATATACATATCGGAACAAATCAAAGCGTAGTCTAGCAGCAGTAAAGTTGCTTATGCTACTACATATGACATATCGACGTGTCAGGTATACAAGACCTGTAACAAGCAACCAGTACAGACATGTACAACATGAGAATGTCCCCTAATCAGGACAGTTGCAATGGCTAGAGTATTGTCCATACCACTCAACTGTCCCTGAATGTCAGGTACGTCCCTGAGTTTGACTGAAAGCTTAACTCTTTCCCTCTTAATCCCTCCTAAAATTAGTGGCTGTTGAAGGAAAGGTGGTGAATTACACTTACTGACTAATGACAATAAGTAAGAGTTATAAACAACTGTTACTTCAAAATATGTGTATTAAGTCATATGCTCTGATTCTGTCAATGTTTCAAGTTAATAGCACTACTTTTGTAAAAGTGTCCCTGATTTTTCTTGACCTGTCCCTGATTTTGTAGAAATGTGTACCCGATTGGTGGAGAGTTCTGGTATTGTCACATGTGATATGCATGATGAGGGACTGTCCCATGCAAAGTGGGAAAGGTGTCACTCCTACAGTCTCCCATCGTGCAATCTGAAAGGTGGACAACGTGCAGTAGGTATGCGGTAGCATGACTCGGCAGACAGCTGCATTAAACTCAAGTCACATGTCAGCATTGCAGAGTATCGGTTCCCATGTATCAGGCAGATGGGAGCAGATCATATGAGGAACATGCATATAATACGATTACATCACTGGACAGGCCGCCGAGTCCGTACAGTCGAACGCCTGCCATCACAAAATGGTTACACATACCCGATACTGTAGTCATGTAGTCCGATGTAATAGGCATCACAAGGGATTGCACACACCCAGCGTGAGTGACAAATGTAAGCAGAAATGTCGGTCAGCGAGCGGCTGTAAGCGTGTTTGTCTACCAGTATGCCAGTAGTGCACTCTAAAAAGAAATGTGGAGTCTAAACGTGTATAAGGTGCTGTGACCAGAGGTCAGCAGTGCTTAACACTGTGCAAACCCACGCACAACTGCTCCCACCTGCTGGAATGTGCCTTACCCAGTCTGTATCCAAAGGCGTTGGCCTGTCAGCAAACAAAGAACTGCCCTATACAAGTGATGGTAGAAGTACCCTGCGCACATAGCTCATGTGAATTAACAATAGACCATGGCATATGTACAGACAATAGACCACACACACACCATACAGTGCAGACATCCAACAGTATAGCAATGTACTGGCAGATATGTCCGGACCACTGGTGTATGCATGCCTGGCCATCCTGTGTTTCAGTGTGTGAGCATGCCCAGTATGACTGTTACGCATGTTGTCGACCAACATTACCATCATACCGTCATGTGTGTGAGCATGCCAAGTATGGTCAACTGTATTGCATGTGTCACATGTCCAGATAGTTAGTACAGTGTTGCTGACCCCTCCGTTCTACACAGACAGGTGTCGTGCTGTGTCTGCAGGGTAGCTAATGGTCATGTGGCATTGACAGTTGCTACTTGTCTGCATAGCGTGGGGGGACATCCAACCACAACCACAGTCCTACACAGCACCGTGGGTGGCGCACATGACTCTCACATGTGTAGGTTTGACGGGGGGCACAGCCAACAGTTGTACACATCTGCTACTACTGTACTGGTATGCTGGGTACTCCATGTCATTGTGTGGACATACCTAAATTGCTGGTTGGAGGGATACCAGGGTACGTCAGTTCCCAGCTTTAATTACCAGCACAGTGGTGTTGGACGTCCTAGCTTACACAACCTACATCAAACTGCCTGGCCTGCTGTCGTCTGTGTGTGTCTTAGGGGGTTGGGGTCATTCATTGGGCATATCCGTAGGCCATCGTATATCATTTGTCTGTATTGGTCCACATCTGTCCAGCTGCATGGAACGTGTGTGGGCTTTACAGACACACATGATGGTCAGCCCATAATCTGCAGTGGGTTAGGACACCCTGTGTACTACAGGCTACCATTGTGACCCCCATATGTGCTACAGTGGTCATGGTGCCACTATGGATGTATACTGTCTGCTGCCCTAACATTTGGCCACCACAGTCACTTGTATGCTCACATACATACCATAGCAATGGGTAACTACACATTCTAATACAACTGCCACTTGTTAGGTCAATAGACATACCCTGGGTGTGTTCCAGACTTGAGGATGGTGCTGGAGTGCTGCCTGTACTGCAGGATAAGATTGTGTAGCATAGCAAATACCATAACAACTTGTATGCATGTAGCTTGTGAATATTGCAGAGCTCCAACGGATGTGTCTGGATACCAGAACTGTGAACTGAGCATCCCAAACACACGCACAAGTATATGTCTTGCCTGTGCTTCTGCCTCAGTATGGTGTGAGTGTTCAGGTGTGTGTGCATTGCTGATGGTTGTCATCAGCCATGACACCTGTGTTTACCCAGCATCCCCCACTAGGAGACTGTAGGGGATGTCCATATTGGCACTGGTGTGCTACAGCTGTGTCAGAAGCCATATATCAGACACATCATAGCTTCCAGGGCAGACAGCACACACATTCAAACTCATGCCCTGGCCATCGCATATGGCTTAGCTGTTGGAGGGTATGCCCCTGCAGTGACTGTCTACCCCGCTCACCAGGTGGTGCTGCGATGTGTATGTGTGTGCAGGCTATAGCACCCAGTACCCCAGGGTAGTCATCCATGTGGTTGAACTCATGCATATTGCTGGTCTACTAATCACGTGTGTTGAGGACATGCACGTGCTCACTAGCATGTGTTGACATGGCATCTGTGAACTGGTGCAATACTCTGGATGCAGATGCCTGTGAGATACCCATGATATCCCCAGTTGTGCTGTGTGAGGTACCTGTGGCTAGTACACCTAGGCCAATACATACCATGGTATCCACTGTGATGTGTTTCCCTCTGCCTGTTTGATGTGTCAGGTGTGGCAGGCGCAGGTTAACAAGCTGCTGTAGGAGGTCTCTGTCCACCCAATAGTGCTCCAACATCCCCAGCCCATGTAGCCCCTGGTAAGTCATCCTCGGTCTATAAAGTTTTATGTCACCCCAGTAAGGGTTGTTCAGCAGCATACACATCCTCACTGCCCCAGCCTCCTGCACATGTTGGTATATGTTGCCTGCTGCAGCCCATGTCATTTGCTTGGACTGTGTCATGAAATGTCCCTGCAGGTATACACCGGTGGTGTAGAGTGCGGACAAAACCTGTGTGTATGCTGCTTGCTAGCATTAACGTACTGTTAATGTGCAGGCTGGCCATGTCATTTGCTGATTGTGCTGCTCAACACCTGTTTGTGCAGCCTGTACACCCTGACTACCCCACCACTGCTGCCATCCCTCCCAATGTCACCAGGTAGGTATAGACACACCCCTAGCTTAGGTGTGCTAAGGCAGGAGCACTCCCGAGGCACAGTACTGTAATGTACGTACAGTATAGCTGACACCCCCCCTCCAATGCTGTCAACTATATTCGAGACCTGCACCTGGCTGACTACACACATACACTCCAGGGACCAGAAGCACACCCTGGTGATAAATGTGATACACTATAGTCAACCTCATCTGCATAGTATAGTCTTCTAATGAATAGTAATATGACCCATACCGAGCCTCCAAATTAATAACCACTGCTCAGTGTCGCTCAGATCCATACACAACTGGCAACAGGTGCCTTACTATCACCATATTCAATGTCCCATGGTCTTCCCAGCATCAAAATAACCGGTGTCTACACGACTACAACCCATGGCCCTGCACACTACAGACGATGTGCATTACCACCACGACGTGGTAGATATACATAGATTCAAACAAATGAAGCCAGCAGCTGTTGGTGCCAAAGTACAAATAATTTATTTCATCATGACTGAGAGACAAATCCCTCAGATATCCAATATACAGACCGGTTTCGGCTCAACAGAGCCTTCTTCAGTGAAAAAATATATATGTATGCTCATGAATGCTCCAACACAGTATATATATATATATCAAAAAATGACAAAAACCAATCACAATGTGTAGTTAACAAATCATGATTAACAAATCACAATTGATCATTGAGACCAGGTGGAAACATTGCCCCAAGTCTTATTATCCATTTCCTCTCCTTAGAAGTCAGCATATCATGCCACTTTAATTTATCTTGACATTTACCCCTGATATAATCAATAATGCAAAACATAAAACTAGCTGTAGTATGTTTTAAACTGTGCTTATATAATGCATTATTACTACGCTTGTTTTTAATGTCACTGATGTGTTCACCAATTCTAAGACGGAAAGCCCTAGAGGTCTGGCCAACATAGAACGCAGAATGTTGGCCAGACCTCTAGGGCTTTCCGTCTTAGAATTGGTGAACACATCAGTGACATTAAAAACAAGCGTAGTAATAATGCATTATATAAGCACAGTTTAAAACATACTACAGCTAGTTTTATGTTTTGCGTATTGATTATATCGAGGGTAAATGTCAAGATAATTAAAGTGGCATGATATGCTGACTTCTAAGGAGAGGAAATGGATAATAAGACTTGGGGCAATGTTTCCACCTGGTCTCAATGATCAATTGTGATTTGTTAATCATGATTTGTTAACTACACATTGTGATTGGTTTTTGTCATTTTTTGATATATATATATATATACTGTGTTGGAGCATTCATGAGCATACATATATATTTTTTCACTGAAGAAGGCTCTGTTGAGCCGAAACCTGTCTGTATATTGGATATCTGAGGGATTTGTCTCTCAGTCATGATGAAATAAATTATTTGTACTTTGGCACCAACAGCTGCTGGCTTCATTTGTTTGAATTTGTGGTGTTTTTTTGCCGTGCAGCGTCCTTCCGTGCATCCTTTTTGGATTTATAGATATACATAGATCCCAGGTTATCACGTACAGATCATCCGGCACAAACATTCAATAGTGCTGATGTCGCCAGACATATATGTTCACATCTATGTCCACCTCTACATCTACATATATCATATATATTATTTGTATACATATATACATGGACACACATATATATATATATATATATATATATATATATATATATATATATATATATATACACACACACATATACATGTACACACATATGTAGATATGGCATTTATATCACAACAGCAGACCACATGACAGCAATGCATTAGACAGGAATGAAAAGGAAACTACATGTGCCACCTGCATCATGTAGTGTTGTTACTATCAAGGCACGTGTGTTATGTTGCGTCACATGGGTCAGACCGTATCAAGGGTAAGAGTAGGGCTGCTGACAGTTACTCACCAGACCTATTGGCGAATGTATGTGTTGACAACCCAGTGTCTTGGCAGAATATGCGGGCTGTGGACACTATATAATTCAGCAACAAAACACACTGAACACATCCCGCAGCTAGCCACCCACAGATACCAACACATATGGTATAACTGCCAAACACACACACCTGCCATGCCTTGGAATCGAGCACCTACCTGTCTAGTCTACCACACTACAGCATTATGCAGTAACAGAACGTGCTACCAAGTTCCAGCATCACCGCACTCCCACAGGCATACATCTAGGTGGATGACATCATCCGCAAAGGTGCCGATAGGGAATGTATGAGGAGTGAGCTGTCTAAAAGCATTACTCTGCCCCCAGGCAGCTGGAAACACACACACACACACACACACACACACACACACACACACACACACACACACTTGGCAGGGCTGGGAGTCGAACATACACGTAACTACCTTATCACACTACAGCATTACGCAGTTACAGAATGCACTATCGAGATTACTGGTACGCAGCACTCCCAGAGGCATATTTCTAGGTGGATGACATCATCCGCAAAGGCAAAGATGCTGATAGGGAATGTATGTGGAGTGAGACGTCTAAAAGCATTACTCTGGTCCCAGGCAGCCGGAAACACACACGCACTTGGCAGGGCTGGGAGTCGAACATACACCTAATTACCTTATTACACTACAGCATTACGCAGTTACAGAACGCGCTATCAAGATTACTGGTACACAGCACTCCCAGAGGCATATTTCTAGGTGGATGACATCATCCGCAAAGGCAAAGATGCCGATAGGGAATGTATATGGAGTGAGATGTCTAAAAGCATTACTCTGTCCCCAGGCAGCTGGAAACACACACACACACTTTGCAGGGCTGTGAGTCGAACATACATCTAACTACCTTATCACACTACAGCATTACGCAGTTACAGAACACACTGTCGAGATTACTGGTACACAGCACTCCCAGAGGCATATTTCTAGGTGGATGACATCATCCGCAAAGGCAAAGATGCTGATAGGGAATGTATGTGGAGTGAGACGTCTAAAAGCATTACTCTGTCCCCAGGCAGCCGGAAACACACACACACTTGGCAGGGCTGGGAGTTGAACATACACCTAACTACCTTATCAATCTACAGCATTACGCAGTTACAGAACACGCTATCAAGATTACTGGTACACAGCAGTCCCAGAGGCATACTTCTAGGTGGATGACATCAACCGCAAAGGCAAAGACGCCGATAGGGAATGTATGTGGAGTGAGCCGTCTAAAAGCATTACTCTATCCCCAGGCAGCTGGAAACACACATACGCACACAAACACACACAGGCACACACTTGGCAGGGCTGGGAGTCGAACATACACGTAACTACCTTATCACACTACAGCATTATGCACGCTACCGAGATTACTGAAACACAGCACTCCCAGAGGCATACTTCTAGGTGGATGACATCATCCGCAAAGGCAAAAACGCCGATAGGGAATGTATGTGGAGTGAGCCATCTAAAAGCATTACTCTATCCCCAGGCAGCTGGAAACACACACACGCACACACACACACAGGCACACACTTGGCAGGGCTGGGAGTCGAACATACACCTAACTACCTTATCACACTACAGCATTATGCACGCTACCGAGATTACTGAAACACAGCACTCCCAGAGGCATACTTCTAGGTGGATGACATCATCCGCAAAGATGCCGATAGGGAATGTATAGAGAGTGAGCATTCTAAAAGCATATTACTGTCCCAAGGTAGACGTAGACAAACACACGGCAGTGGTGTGAGCGGGACAACTGCCTATCTATGGAGCACTATTACAGCACTACATAGATACGAGATGCGCCACAGACAGTACACCCTTCAAGACAGTCAACCAGTGTGTTCATTGTAGGCATCCATCCTGACGTGGGGTATGGACATCTGTTGCCTGGATGACCACCATCGCTATACAGGATGTCAATGGCCATGCCCATACACAGAGGCACATGACTGACACAAGGTGTCACTGGGCATGCTCACACACTTAGTATCACACGTCCATTTGGAATGTACTGTGTGTCCATCTACACAATGGCATACTGAGCATGTTCACACACTTAGTAGAAGCGAAGGGCTATCTTGCATGCACACGGATTCTAAACACGGAAGGGCACAGTTTGGAATGTACTGTGTGTCCATCTACACAACGGCATACTGGGCATGCTCACACACTTAGCAGTAGCAAAGGGCTGTCTTGCATGCACATGGGTTCTAAACATGGAAGGGCACAGTTTGGAATGTACTGTGTGTCCATCTATACAACGGCATACTGGGCATGCTCACACACTTAGCAGTAGCAAAGGGCTGTCTTGCATGCACATGGGTTCTAAACATGGAAGGGCGCAGTATGGTGTTACTGTCCCCACGTACATGAAGGCCACTCACATGTACTGATAGGGAATGTATGTGGAGTGAGACGTCACACTCAAGAGCCATCACAGATGTCTCAAGTGCAGATCACAGAGGTAAACACCGCATTCTACTATGTAGCCCTCAGACATTACCATGTCCTTGGACCAGCAACACACATCCATACATTACCACAACACCGTGTGACTCATGACCAGTGGACTGTACATAGGTCTACAGCAACTGTGCAGACTACACATGTACTGACAGGGTTTCATCATGTGTTATGCAATGCAATGATACCACTGTACAAAACCAGATCGGCTCTACATATAACAGGGGCCCTGGGTCTTACACAGCTGTGATAGATGACTGTCGCTGTACACCAAAGAACACACATGTTTGGATATGACATACATGTAATCGCAGTGGATATGTGTATGGACCACACACACACACACACACACACACACACACACACACACACACACAACACATATGTACATAGCATAGCTTTTGCCGTCCTCCGTGCAGACAAGTGGCTACAGCAATCACACACATGCACATGGAAGGTAGGTCCATGGCTGTTGAATGATAACAGTACATGAGGTAGCAATGTTGACCGAGGAAACATTCCCTCTGTACTAGTTACCCATGACACCCATCATATCATACAACAGTCCATGTGTTATGCATATCATCACACATGTCCACCAAATGCAACGCATACAAACATGGCTACATGACAGGCATGTAGGACCAAGACACATGTACATGTAGTGGTGTGCATGCAGCTACCATGCCTGTGCAGTAGCTGATGTATGTAATTCATCTGTGCCTAACTACAACATGCAGTTGCAATGCAGCCCCATCATTGACACCTGTATATGGTGAAATACTAACAGTACGGTAGGATGCTGGATGTGTGTACATAAAGTGGTGATCCTCCTTTGCAGATGGATGTTTGCCGGGGACAGCTCACAGGTGTGTCACAAGCCATCCTACCATTACATGTGCAAACAGTACACTATGTTACTGTTACTTGACGGTGAAGACATAAAACCTACACAGCGGTCGGGTGTTACTGACTGTAAGTCACGTGACACCTGTAACACTTACATCCTCCCATGTACATATAGCAGCACAATTGCTGAAGGTAGCTATGGTACGCATAATGCGGCCAATACTGCTGCATGTCTGTCATACGTATCATCATATAGCAGGTGTATTATTCACAGTACTGCCATGTGTGTTTGCTTCTGTGACCATATATGCCACATACGGTGGGGAATACATCCCAATTGTTACACACCCCTGTACACTGTTGTAGAGATCTGTACATACTGCAGTGTGGAAAGCATGACGTAGGCAGGGGTGGTGTGTGTATCACACACATGTCAGCTATCCATATGTGAATGAGATTTGTGGACTCCACAGTGTGTGTGTGTGTGTGTGTGTGTGTGTGTGTGTGTGTGTGTGTGTGTGTGTGTGTGTGTGTGTGTGTGTATGTATGTATGGCTGTCTGGTGCATGGAGTGAGGGTGTATGCTACCATACAGAACAGACAGGATCCTTAACCCCTCATGGTGATGCAGTTTACTACCCTGTTGATGCCATCGGTCTCAGCCTTACTGGCTACCTGTATATGTTCATTCTCTGTGTCGCGTCGTGTGGGTGCACAGTACTATGAGGGTGATTACCACATAGGCAAGGGTCCTCACCTCAACACTATCGAGTGTGCGTTATAGTGTTGTTGACCCCGTGAGTGTGGGCATGTTACTGTGTGTTTCTGTGTATGTCTGTGTATGTTCTCAACTTGTAATGTGGCAGGGTATTACTGCTACACAGTGAGGCCTCATGCTATCAAGTGGCCTCTAACATTATCATCGGCAAGACCACTGTGTAAACCCCCCGCACCATGTCAACATAAATGTGATGTGACCTGGTATGGATGTCATGTCTCTAGCAACTGTAGCCTATTAAATAGCCCACATGCTTCTGGATCAGTAGATGTGTGGACATCTGTGGTATGGCAGCCTTTCTAACAGTCAGGTTGAGGCTATGTATAGCATTCTGGTATTGCCATACATGCCTGTGAGTACTCCACATTTACACATGGGAAACTGCAAACACTGCTACTTGTTGGCACATGCAAGTAGACCATAAGGAGAGAATCAGGGCATCATTACCAACATGCTGTTACTGTTGTTACCAAGACACATACTGTGAACATATAACAATGCATTATAAACCTGTACTACATGGTATGTCTGGTGCATATCAACAGTACACAACTAATGTAATATACACTTCTCTCACTATTCTGTTCACCATATGCATCAGACCATTTGAGCATGTCCCTGCACCGATGGTGTGGATGACAGGGATGCAGCACAGGCATCATCATATGCACAGGGTGATAATGTTTGCCAGGGGCATAGGCTGCAACAGTGGCTGACATCATGTGTGTGGGTAAGGGCCGGTGATCTGATTGGACATGTGTGGTCATTATGCATGTGGGTGTTGCGGTGCCCTACAGATGTTTTTGCTGTGTGCGTGTATGATTGCACACAGTTCTGCCTTTTGCCTGGCCTACACAGGGGTATTATTGACAGCTCCAGATTGTACAGACCAGGATGTACAGCTCACTGTGTCCGGCCACAGCCATGTGACCTGTGCCTGCCAGGGATTGCACAGGCACTACCAGGCGGAGGTACAGATTGGCTACTGTGCGATGACACATGTCCACTGGAACCATGTCCCCGCTGGGAATGTCCAGGGCCACATCCACGTGGCCTGCTGTGTCCTGGTGTGGACAGCGCAGCACCAGCTGCACTGCTACTGCTACCGGCACTATGGGAGCAGGCTTGTGAGGTGACTCATTCACGTTGACCTGCACTAGGTGGTGTAGCTGGCCTATGTCCATGTGGCCTACATCTCACTCCTACCAGATGTTCCAGCACAGACAGCTCACACTCATGGATTGCCATGCCACGGTCAAGGATTCCGACCATGTCACCCAATCGCCTGTCCAGAACATCAGCAATCTGTTGTTGAGCATTTGCCAATGCCTGGATGTTGTCATTTAGAGTACGGATAGCAGCCCTCTGAAGCCTCTGCCCTTCTCTGTTCTGCTGTTCAGCACGTGCCTGTGCCACCATTACAGTCTGGAACATGCGTCTGGTGGTGCCAGCTGCTGTGCTCTGTCCTGCAGGTGCATGTTTGCCAGAGGTCATCCTATGAGCAGCACTGGCCACATGTCTGTGTGGCACATCTGCAGTCATTACACTGACACCATGGTGTGGAGACACACCTTCTGTAGCCACCACACGTTCCTGTTCCAAGCTAACACATGCTGACTGTCCTTCCTCTATGGCCACTGGTGATGGGGTATGTGTTGGCATGAGAACTGTGCACAGGGAAGAGGGGGACATAGCTGGGATGGCAACCATTGGCACAGATTCAGCCCCTGACAACCCTGCCTGTCCCTCATACATATGTTCATCACTGCTAGTATCTGTGGGGACACTAACATCAGATGGACTGCAGGAGGGTAGCGCACCTACATCACCTGTGAATGCAAAGAAAGACTCTACATTACAATAGACACACACACACTGAGACACACACACACACACACACACAGACACACACACAGACACACACACACACACACACACACACACACACACACACACACACACACACACCATGCATGTGATTTGACAGACGGCACGCAGCATGCATGTGATACAGCAGACGGCATGCAGCTCAGACATTAATAGTGGTAGTTAGCATACCTCCCTGGGTTGCACACAACAGCAAGCAGGTGTCATATCAGTAGCCATGCAGTTCACACAATCATGGTAGTAAGCATGCATCCCTGTGATACACCATGTGGACCAGCACAGGTTAACAGTACACATGGCTGAAGTGACCTTGACAAGTAATCTGCTGACGTGTGCATTGACATGCATACATGTCTGACACAATGGTGTCCTGACACATGTACAGCATTGTAATGGGTATCACATTGCAGTGTTGTCTGTATGCCCTACAGATAGAATGCACATTTAGCAAATGTGCATGAGCATGGAAGGGTAGTGTGAGGTGTCTACATTGTTATACAGTGTGAGGTACAGACACTGTGCTATTGCATGGCATCATGAGGCATCTATATTGCTATACAGTGTGTAATATGCACACATTGCATAGCCATAACTGCGTGCATACACATGACATAACTGTGGATTGTGACCCACGTTGCTGAGGTGTAGACACACCAAACCATGCTGTGTCATGTGACAGGTCACTGGAAGACCTACGGATGACACCCCTGCACAACTACAGAGACTTAGCTGCCTGGCAACCATGTCCACACATGGCAGACTTGTCAATACACCATGTCCCACATGACATTGATGTACCACACACAAGGTATCTGTGGTACATCAATGTACCACACACACGAGGTGTATGGCTGACGGTTATGTCCTACAGCAGCAATGGAAATGTACGGTATCTGTGGCCTGATGTGGTGTCAATATCTGTGGAAGCTGTACAGGTGACTACTGTCATGCTATGACACAGTCGTGATGTTCAACACGTCTTATATGGTCGACTTACGTGACACCTCCACTAGCTGTGCACAGGCTTTTAGGCTGTCCAGTGTACCACATCAACTGTATAATCAGTCAACTAAGGCTATAGTTGGACCATGTGTGGACAATGTGCAACAGGGTGTATACACATCACATCTACTGTGTGGCTACATGTCTCTGGCCATCCTCCATGGCCATGTATGAACATGTGTTGGCCAAATGTTTGTGATGGCCGTCTATCTCACATGTCTGTGTAGTCCCATATGACATACACCCATAGATGTCAGATATGTCACCGTCCACAGGGCTATGCAGACAATGGGCTGTATGTTTGGTATGTGGGGTATGTATTATGGGATAGTGTGACAATATTGCAGCCAGAACACTACATGTCTGGGACATGTCAGATGGCACATTACAATGTGTGCACCCATTGCAGGGGCATATAACACAATGGTGACTCCTGTGGGCTGCCCATATCCCAGCTCACTGTGTGGTATTGTTTGCGTACCACACATGTGTTGTTCCAATGTATAGTACATATGCCTACATTGAACAACACCTCCACCGTTGTATGCACAGCTGTCCACACATGTAGCAATGACAGATACTGTGGTTTCATGTTGGTGTTTCATTTCATTTGTATATATTGCACATGGGTAGCCAGTGTGAATGATGGGAGATGCGACCTGTATATCGTGACTGGACCATACATCATGTGTGCATGTGTTAACTGGCCACATGGCGAATAGATATATGCATTAACATGCCTGATACTGATGACAGTCTCACCTGCAACGGACTGATGTCTGTGCGGCATGCCAGAGGTACCTGTATAGGGATGACACAGCAGTTTGAACATTATCTATGACTGTGCATGTTAACACATTCACCTGCACAATAGCATATAATATGCACATGTGTGCATACACAGGGTAGCATACTGTAGTATGCAGCATGTGTGTAAACATACCTTGCATATGATGTTACATTATATATTGTACAATGACACATGCAACTAAATGGGATATAATAGTCATATGTGCAGTAGTGACTTACCAGGCAACTCCAGGCTCATTGGTTGGGAGACACCCACCTCCACGATGGCAGCTAGTGTTTGTGGATGCTGTTCTGAGGGTGTCCCCAAGCTGGCCAGTAACTCCTCGGTGTGTGTGAGTGGGGGCTGGGTTGGAGGCCCACCACCTGTTCCACCTTGTTCCCTGGCGATTGCAGTGGCACGCTGTTTCGTATGTCGTATCAAGTCCGTGCAGTGTCTGCGCACCTGCTGGTAGGTGCGGTTATGGCCACCCACATCATTAACCCTCCTGCGAAGGTCCTGCCACAGGTCGTCACGCTGCTGGGCATGCTGTGGCACATGGCTGAACAACACCTCGTAGTTCTCATGGAAGTACAGGATGAGGACATCATCCTCCTGGCGACTGTATGCTGGCAGGCATGAACGAGGCATTATCTGGAAGACATAATGATGGTGACAGGTCACAGTATCACAGAGATGTACAGAGATACAGCTGCACATACATTTGTATTAAATCTAGTACATCTGCACAGTTATCTTTGCAAATCATCATGACACTGACACAACTGACATGTTTGTGTCACACATGTAACACCCATTATGCATTGGATATCATCACCATATATGTGTGTCACCTCATTACATTGTTCATACTCCATGTGAATGCTGTCTTGATGTGGGCATGTCTGTTTGCCTGTACTGGTGTTCTTGCCTATTAGCACATGCCAGGATGTTTCCACAGTGATGCTGTTGACCTTGATGCTGTGTATATGTCACATATCAACACATACACTGCCTTAATGGACATGAGCAGTGACAATGCACACATACGCACGGAACCTTTACATGCATGTGTTTAGTCATATACATCTACACAACAATGTACAGCAGTTCAACATCCTGCCACGGATCGCCTGTGTTGCACATGTGATAGACATGGGACAATGGCTAGCCGGACGTCATTCGCAGGGATGGTTATCAACTATAGCATGTATGGGCAACGTTTCCTAGCTGTATCCGACAGCCATTTTGTCAACGCGAGGTGCATCAGTGCCACATTACTGATCCAGACAGTTAATAATACATCTACCATGCGGTCATCATACCATGTATGACAGAGATGACATGTGTAGCTTTGATGGACAGGGTTGCATGGTATGGCGGGAGTATGTAACATGTATGGCACAGGGATCTGTCCAGCATGTGGCAATCCTTGTAGTAGGATGGTGGCGTGTCCATGACGTACGTCTTTCAGATCAGGATATGTACATGTAGCATGTCCAACATCACAGTGTAGCACATGTCTTTATGCAAGGTAGCCAGCATGCTGCATAGTGGAGGTGAGGATTGTGAAGGCTGGTATCGCCCATCCATGCATGGCCAATACCCCTTAAAGGTGATATGTGATCCAATATTGGTCACCCGAGTGCTGAGTATGCCTGTCTAATGATCTCCATGCTCATGGATGGCACCCTGTCATGACATGAGTGCCTCGTATGACTACCTAATAGGCCTGGAGATGTCACCAACTCAGGGAGGTGAACTGCACAGCACCATCCCTTACACAGTGTCCATAATGTTGACCGCTGCCTAGGTGGTAGTTAATGGGTACAGGGTTATTCACCTAGCGGTGACAATGCTATTATCAGCTGTCAGATTGTGCATATATGTCACACACCTCACCCACAAAGCCCATTCTGTATGTTGTCCACAACACTGAGACAGTAATTGCTCCTAGGTCATGGCCACTCACATCCTTACATACACAGATGTCTCCCATTTGTCTGTGTGGTGTGGGCTACAATGAGGGGGGATTACAAAACATTAACCCTGTTTTACTGTAGCTGTCACTGGTGTGATATGCACATGTCACTCTGACACCTTTTGTAGTGTTGATTCTGTCAACAGGCCACTGGTAGAACACTCCTGTGACATACAAAGGTACATCTAGTATACTCTGTGTAGCTGGAACACGGTATGGGTGATGATGTCCTATGACTTGTCACAAGTATGCTACACAGTGTGAAATCATCCGTACTGTCATCTACTTCTGTACTGCTAACATCTACGTTGATAAAGGTTCATAGACTTGCAGACCATACTCAGCAGGGTAATAGTGCAGTGCCTCCAATTATGACTGTCGTCTCCACTTGTGGGTTGCAGTGGGTTGATATAATCCAACACCATATCTGTATTGCACATTCATGCTCAGCACTTGTTCAGAACTTGTGAGCACTTCATGAGCTACTAATTACTATAGCACCCATTCCAACTCATTTCTTACAAGTACACCGTCTGTCCTTACATTTCCAGCTTGCTTACAGTACAACAGCTGTTGTACACACGTAACTCACATATCTTGTGAGACATGGTTGAATATACAGGCATGTCCAACTGTCACGTACCAGTGTTATTGCCTGTCTATATGATGAATATGGCGAACATGTGGCAGTAGAGTAATTGTCTCATGTACACAGTCAATGTTCACCTCCCAACATACGACACTACAGCCTGTGGGAGATGCACATATGTAGCCATGCTGGGGTTAATGCTCTCACCAACCCAGACTGTACCTGACATTCATGTGGGGACGTGTAACATTTGCAACACACCTCACTCATCACATAGTCTCACAAGATCTCCACCACCACAGGCCACACATAGTATGAGTACGACATTTGCAAAACCTCTCCATACTCTATGTAGGCACCAGAGGCAGCCCCCATCACTAAACACAACAATTACTTATAGCCCACAGACTCATGTGTGCCCATCAAATACAGCCAATAGGGTGTTATAACATACCCAACACACCAGTCATAGGTGACTCTGTAGGCGGTCACACTGATGCCCCACTCAGCAGGCTACACAAGGTGATAGTTGCTTACATCTAGCTGTCGGGTAACTGGTTCTGCAACATAACCTATGCACCCATGCCACACCTCACCAGGTACAATTTGACTGTCATTCTCCATGTTAGTGTGACTGCCCTGAGATATAACTTCCCAGACTACATGTCCAGGGACATGCAGTAGCTCTCCAGTCTTGTAGCCCAGAAGGTATCGGCCAAGCCCTGGGGAGCATTCTGCATTCATCCAGACTAGATACCACTGTACAACAACTGACTGTTTCACTTCAACAGTTGCCTATGCTTCTGCTGTCATTCCACAGGCATCCAGTATCTGTCTGGTTTGAATGACATGGTCAACAAAACATGATGCTTTGGCACAGATGACCTGCACCTGTCAGTCCTGGGAGTACAGATAACATGTAAGGCTCTTGCTGCTCCTATACTGCCTGTCTTGCACAGTTTCCAATAACATTCACCACCAGAACGGGAACAGGCAAGCAAACATGGGGTCATGTGTTTTGATGCTTGACATCATCTCTGACGCATGCAGGCATGGCACTCCTTATAATGGACCACTTCATTATCTCTGCAGTGACTGGGACCTGCTTCTAGGCTCCGCAGAGTACATCTGCACTGACAGGTTATACGCAGACCACACCTTTCAGTCATGTAACCTGGACCGGAACACCCACGGCTGAAGTGTGTCCATATTTCACTATGTTGTACACACCTCCTGGCTGGTTACTTAGCACAATGCATCAGAGGTGATCCACGTGCAACTAACTATGGCCAGAACTGCTATACACATTGTAACATGCTACGGATTCAACAACATACCCCACTGTTACCGGCCCTCATTTCTTGGTGTACTGGACAGTAGGGTTCAGACAGGTACTACTGATGTGCGACTGACACTACCCCACACTTAACTGGGATATCTACTCATGTACCGACACATTAGGCCAACACTGTCCAGGATTCATAACCTCCACTCGGCTGGATCAACCCATACACACCACCACCAAGACCAACAATATCCTAGACATGGACATTACCAACATGTCACTGGTGTTCCACACCTGTGGTTATCCCCTCGTTGGTAGTTTCTGAACATATGCTAATCATCCTTGTTATCTACATCCCAGCACCACACCCTTCACGGCATGCACAGTACAAGATTAGTACAACGCCTACTACAGACGTCTTATGACAGCAATAGTAAACATCATGACACCCGTGCAGATGGACAATGCACATACAAATGCTGAAACATACCCCAGTGCACTTCATTAGCACTTAGACAACTGCATGGATCATGCTGTTCCAAACAGAGCCATGATGGTACCCACCAGATAATGGACGCCACTCTGGGGGTCCAGTTCCATGGACATAATGTACAACAAAAGGTGGAGGCTGTTGCAAAGTGGAGTACAATCCCATGGGTGGGGTAGCTCACTGGTCAGCCTCAGTAGGGCTCCGGGATCCCTTATCACTTCCTCCAAACCTAGCTACGTAAACATTGATGCGACACATTCCAGGGTGTACCACAAAGCATTATGGAGGTATGTCAGTAGTTAATGGCAATACCCATATCTGCTCTGACATACGACGGTTACTCAGGAACATTACAGAATCGAGTGATGTTGGCAACATCCTGGTGGATGGGTTCAATGCTAACTTTACACCCTCTCACTCCCTACAGGGCCATAATCCATGCAGGAACATTGCGGGGTCCCTGCGGTCACAACTACACAGTTCCAACCTGCTCTCTCTAAGGCCTGGAACACAGACTCCATGTGACCGTCCAACATCCCAGGCTGTGATTTACACAAACCTCAGAACGACATGTCTCCCCACTTGGCCACCAGATTCACTAACAGCCTTGTATCAGACATTGTGGCCCCTGAATGGTGCACAGCAACAGTTATCACACTCCACACAGGTGGCGTCACAATGAACCAGAGGGACTATTGCCCTATATGCCTGACTGGACTGTTCTGCAAGGCTATGGGGCACATCATCATGGAAGTCATTCATAGAGACATTGGTGGGCTCCAGAACTTTGCTGCCACCCAGGTTGGACTTGTTAGGGCCAGGCCATGGCTCCTACACCTGGTGGACTCCTTTGATACAGTTACCAGGGTAGATGATGACGGTAAGGGGGTCCACACAGCCTACATTGTCCTCTCATTGGCTTTCAGCACCGTTCTCCATTCTGGTATTGACAACATACACATCCACCTGCACATCGACCCCTACGTCTCAGGATGTTATGCAACGTGGCTCACAGACAGGACCCACACAATGACGGTAGCATACCATAGTACCTACTGTATTTCAATTACACTTGGCATATCACAGTCCTCAGTCATAGAGCCCCTCATGTTCGGTATATGCTTCCCTGAGGTACAGGCTAGCACAGAGGGACTTTCCCTGACTAGGTTTCCAGACAACTGCATACAAGGCACCATGACTGATCCACCAGCTGATACAGACTCCCTCCATAAGGGTGTCACTGTGACGGATACCTGATGTCGATAACATGGCCTCAAGCTGCATGACACATGGTGCATGAACATCCCCTTTGGATTACACCAATCACCCACTGACTATCACATAGGTGGTAGTCCCCTACATACATGTGACATTATATGGCATCTTAGTACACACGTATGTAGCACCCACTCCTTTGATAACCATATTGCCAATGTGGCGTGGATATCCTTCTAAGTGGCCACCCTTATCTGTACTGGGTTTGTAGCTGGAACAAAGGCACCCATTGTACCTCTAAACTCCTGACATATACACACATTCAAGGGTACAACACCCTGTTTAGGGTGTACCTTACAGAACAGCAACGGCTTTACATACCACAGCATTAACACACCATGAGGATTATTGAGCTCCAAAGGTTGACGTATGCGGCAGTACTACGGACACCACGACTGTACACATTTGCATACTGCATACTCAGGGGTGACCTCTGCTGAACATACAGGGCCCATGTCCACAACAATATTCATGGATATACTCCACATAAGTGACATAAGCAGAAGCCACTGAGAGCAACATACTCATGAATATGTGCACAAACGCAATGCTGAGTGGGATGTTCTTGAGGGTTACATTCCCAAACCAGACACTCACCATGCTTTGGAACATGATTCCTATGTGCATCACGCAGAGACACTCAGTAGCACTGTTTATGAGATACCTCACTTGGTGGATGGGAGACGCACATGTATGCCAGGGATCACTGCAGTGGCTGTACTGTGCAGAGGTGCAGGTAACACATGGCTCTTCTGTTCACAGACAGGACACTGCCCTAGAGAGGTGCCGCCAGTGTAAACACTGTAGTTGGGCTTACACATAGACTTGCCAGACAGCATAGTACCTCACTATGAACCTGTGAAGCTATTACATGTCCTTTGCGCATGGTTAATTGAGTAGCTCTTCCATTTCGATTAGCTAACATGCTGTTAGTGTCCCGTGACTACAAGCCATATGTATCCTGTTATTGTGTATTGTACATGCCAATAGACGATACCTTTTGTTTGCATGATATAACTGTTATGCTGTGTAGAATATCTGACATATCTACCTACAATAATGTACATTACACATATTTTACATATTATCCCATAATGCAAAGCATATTTGCACAGCAGGACCACCTTAGGCATGTTATTGTCATTATATGCGCATACACATGCCTACTGTGACAGTATATCAACATATACTATCCCCTGCTATGGCACGCACTTGTTGGACATACCCTACCACTGATGGCGGGTGGCGTGGAATTGTTCTGTTTAAAGCCCTCATGTAGCATCCCTTGTGGTGCCTGTGATGTTTACCTTGTGGCCCACAGCAGGACACACAATTTCTACAAGCGTTACTATGCTCAGCAAGACATCACTACATAATACCTTTTCCCACTTTATGCATTGCGGACACTTTTAATTAATACAAAACAGGCTATACATACACTAACATACTGAGTGTTCTACATACCTTGTTAGCATTCCGAACTTTCGTAAATATCTCTATTACCACCTTTACTGTTTAAACGGTTCTATGGTATGAGCATACGGTTTGAATGTCTGGCAAGTCATCCTTATATACGTCGATACCTGTGTAACGTGGTTTCCTGCCGCCAGTTGGTGTTCCTGAGTAAATTATTACATGCACATCAGCTGTGCAGCTACTCCATTCACCAATTATGCGGCAACAGTGGGGTATAATTGTATTCTCCACTTGGGCATTGCCCTTTTGCCCTACCTTCAGGGAGATGGCCTGTATGTGTTTTGTTGTGTGGAATTGCAACTGCTATTTGTAGAGACACACATATTTTGGATTCATGTCCCCCGTGGATTGTGTATGACGGCTAGAGTATGTGGTTCTACATGTGAGTGTACCTGTCATCTCAACCGTCTGATAAGGGACTATTGCAAACAAAACCTGTAACATCGCCGTCTGTTCCATTATACAACAGCTACGATTTCACATGACGCCTTTACAAATGTGTCTCTCACAAGGTATGTTAACACTTCTGCAGATGTAATTGAGTGAGTGGATGTTTGTGATGTTATTACAGTCTGTATTGCTATTGTTTCATGTGTGGGAGATGTAGGTGGGTGTACATAGCATATACAGGTTTGTGGGGACTGCATTTCTACTTATTCCATATATGTGTGTGGGCTCCTTCCCTAATTGAAGACCTATCAGTTAGTAGACTGAAACTATGGTTGTTAGAGGCTTATACATTGGGCCGTTGTTAATTGGTTTCTATATAGTATGCAGGTGAGGTTGATACTTCCATACCTCTGGAAATACAACGATATGTAAAGGAATGTTACTAAATGACAGCTGTCCCGTGTATTTCTGTCACAGATATTTGCACTCATTGCAGTTGTGTTGGTGACTGAACCTCTTTGGCATGGGTTGCCACCTTTTCAAAAGGCCATAGTGGGACATTTGCAGGACACACATCGGTGTTTATAGGCTGACACATACCCACGGTCAGTACACAGGATAGCACATACTTTTATCCTGAATACATCCTTATTCTTGTAGCACTTTAGCTACTTATCATGTTTCATGTAACATTTACGTTTTTTAGATACAGGGATAACTATTTAATGCAACTATTACATAATATATGGGACATAATTATGTCCTACAATCTCGGACATTTGCCCTTTTTAATATGTTTTGTCAGGACACAGCTGCCCAGGGAGGGGCTGTCCCTCTTAAAGTGGGACAGGTAGTAACCGTATGCCTACGGCCAGCTATAACCACACCTACCATAATGATCTACCTCCGAGTTAGCACTAACAGATACATGATGCAAACACACGCACACACATTACAGTCCCACGGAAACGCACACGGCACCCTCAACACACACATACACAGACTACGGTAATCACAAACACAGCTGAACACAGTACCTATGTGGACCACAACACCGGCAGCGATAACTAAATGTCCCTTAATATCGTGATAATATTACACGCGGTTCTAGTGTTCCGGTACTGTGTTCTTTTGGTCTTTCAGCCTCGTGATTATGCGTGTTGGTATGTGACACATTCCATAGTTGGCAGTATCCTATTTATTTTTTATCTCCATGGTTGTGTACATGTTGTTGACCTATCTACATATTTGCAGATATAGGTGAATCCGTATATATCAACATATATCTCTCTATCACTCTTTCTATCTCTATTATGTATATGTATATATATATATATATATATATATATATATATATATATATATATATAAAACAGAGAGAGTGACAGGCAGAATACACCTTTCATTGTGTACAGGTCGGTGTATACTGTTACCTGGACTCTGCACGTTTGTGTTTGAACCTGTCACATTACACACCCGCCGTTGGTACATCTTGGGTAGCTTAGTATTAGGTGATTGTGTACATGATTGCGTGTTCTACTCCTGGCAGTGGTCATTTTACCCTTCAGAGCAGGCACTATTAGTACAGGGGTGAATAATGCTGGTTTCACCTGTTCTAGACATCATTGACCGTGATCTGCGCGATATTCAGAGAAGCTTAGCCCTGTTTCGCACATATCCGTATAGTCATATTTAAACAACGCTTACCAGCACTGGGCAATGCATATTCCCGCTAACATGTGCTAAACATGATCTGATGACCTGCATCCAACATGCATTATTCATATCTCCGGGATTACGTTACATCCTTTGCAGGACGTGGGACCGGGAACATGCACGACAGTCACTGCATTTACCACTTGGGCATCTGGGATTTGTACATGTGTTATGGCATTTTGTATGTGGACTGTACTACAGCTGTTACTCCATACTGCGATCATATGGGTAACTCAGTTAGTTTACATATGGATGAGACCTATTAATGGTATGTCCAAGTGATGTTTAATGGATGTACTCCAGCATTGGGTATGTATGTCACAGTGAGCCACACACTATATGTGCTACACCTTCACACAACCGTAGGTGGAGCATTCTGGGGTGACAGATACCTGCCTTGGGTACACCCCATGCTTCGCCACTACATCCATGATTACATTATATGGAGCCTCTCATTAGCGCACCAGGGAATCCATGCAGAGTGTGTGGGGAACAGTGATTACACACATGGATCCCGCAATTGGCTCTGCTCCACTGAGCGACAGTTGGTTACTCAATGTGGTGGCGACAGCAGACACTGTTTGCCTTGATTGTTGAATGGCCTCTGACAATCGGGTGTGTACCTACTGATGTACCTAGGAACCTATACACACAGTACCAACATATGTTGATAGGTGCGTGTACTGTTCAGGTGCTGACATTCCTTGTTCCAGTAACTGTTGTGTGTACAATGGTTGAGGGCTGCCTATGTAGGATTCACACAGTAGGCCACCTATACATTACAATTTACAGGTGGTCGTGTGTGTGTGCTCCATCCATTTTACTGTGTGTGCAGGTGGAGAGGTGTGTCAGTCCATAGGGGCCTACACTGTCAGAGTATGTGCTATATGTTCCCTCTTTGCCAAGGTATAGGCATATTGGGCATGCCTCCATCTGCCTACTGGGGCTGGCACAGGGTGTTCGTGGCATGAATCCCTCTGTGCCTGTGATGGCCTTGGCAATTGCGGTGGGCTGTGAGGGCCTTCACCATTTTGTCCCTGCTGCAGGTGTTTCCGCAGGATCATATTATGTAGCATGGTACATACTATGAGGATGTGGGCACACATGCCTGGAGAGTACTGCAAGGCTCCACCAGATATATCCAAGCAATTGAACCGTGATTTCAGCATCCCGAGCACACGCTCTATGATGATTCTGGTTTGTGCGTGTGCCTCATTATGGCATTCTTGCATGGGTGTGTGTGCATTTCTGATGGGAGTAATCATCCACAGCTCCAGTGCATAGCCAGCATCCCCCACAAGGTGGCCATGTGGGATGTCCCCCCTGACAAATACCTGACACAGCTGTGAGGCATGCCTGATGTGGGAGTCATGGTAGCTTCCAGGGCTGCCAGCACACACATCCATGATAATGCCCTGGGCATTGCACACGACCTGACAGTTGATGGAGTGGTATCCCTTGTGGTTTATGTAGTGCCTACCATGCTCACCGGGTGGTGACTTGATATGTATGTGCATGCAGTCTATCGCTCCCAGTACCTCCGGGTAGTGTGCCACATGGTGGAAGAGGCGCATATTGCTGGCCATCTCCTCCTGAGTTCGGGGGAAGTATATATGCTCATTGGCATGTGGTAACATAGCATCCAGGAGCTGGTATAGTACCCTGGATGCTGATGCCTGTGAGATCCCCATTATATCTCCAGTTGGCCTTTGAAAGGTACCTGTGGCTAGTATTCGCAAGCTTACACATACTTTCGTGTCCACTGGGATGGGTTCCCCTCTGTTGTTTCTGGATCTCAGGTGTGGCCGGCACAGCTCATCTATTTGCTGTAAGATGTCCCTGTCCACCCTGTAACGCTTTACTATCTCCAGATCATGTAGCCCCTGGTAGCTTACCCTTGGTCTGAACACTTTTCTCCTCCAGGGCCTGCGGTGGTTGTCAGCATCATCCTCCACAACACCGCCAGTCTCTAACACATGGTGATGAATCACAGCTAAGGCAGCTCCCAACCTGTACATTGTAAAAGTTCCCCGTTTGTTTACACCTATGGTGCAGTGTTTGGGAATACACAGGTGTGTGGGGGGTGCTTTCACGCTTTATACTATTGTGCTGTGAATGCCGATGATGTCATAGGGTGTGTATGTACGATCGTAGCTACTGGGCATCTTATGTGTTTTATGACAGGAACTACTATTGTGGTGCCTTTGGTGTTGAATTACATTTGGCTGCCGTGGATTACCTCTTGCCCTTCCCTTTACATTTCTTCACGTTTCACCTCCCATTTTCTGGCATGCATCCATCAGACTGCTTTCATTTGTACTTTCCTGCACCTGGCTTATCTTGTGTAATGTGTTCTATGGCCAGTCTACTGCAGGTTTGCTTTGCTCTGCTATGACAGTTCTCTTTTCTTTGCAATCCGACACCTCCTCTATCCTGTTTTGAAGGTTTCTGCGAGCAGACTTGTCAGCTGCCGTCGATTGCCCGCTGTGAGTTAATAGGTGTTAATTGCTCAGTTGTACTCCAATTACCCTACTGCGGCATTTCCTTAATTTCTTCCCCTGACCTTCCTGTTTGAGCTATGGTGTGCGGCGCGTGCATCCGCTTACCAGGTTTCGGGCACATTTTCCTCCCCGTACACATGCGCTTTTGGGCATCATATGTGCTCTCAGCTAAACAATGCTATACCTACCTCTCCACCCCTGTCCTGCGACTTTGCTTAGCAATGGCCAGGCTGGATTTGCATTGCTCCAATGTGCTTACAGCTATGGTGGCCCACCCCACTGCTGATGTCATGTATACCTCTAAGCCACTCCTCAGTGTTGTAGCGCTGTGCCATATGGTACATCCTTAGTCCGGCGGGACGTTTGCGATTCACTATTACCTGCCTCATTTGCATGGCATTGACTACTAATTCCTAGTTACCGCGCCAAACACTGTCACAGACCCTTAGCAACCCTTGCAGCTTGGTTGTGGTGTACCATGCATACCACTGAGTATTATAGTGAAATCATGATTTGTATTACATTGGGATTTTATGACATTTGTATATATTTTCTTTGTGTTCCCATTTGCACACATGCCCTGCGATTGTACTTTGCGTTACTGTGGACATGACATTAAATGTTGTTTTTTAGGTGTTGTGCATCTTTTCTTATGCCATTGGCTGTATATTTAGCCATTGGCATATGTTAACTTTGTAATATATGAGTCTGGTCCGCTTTCATAGCTCCGATGTTCTGTTTGGAAAACTGTAAACCGTGTTTTTTGGTTTACATTTCTGTGGGCTTATGCTACGCCTGCACCACTTCATGAATCGCTATGCACCTTCATTTACATGGTGCGGCACTGCGCATGGGGTGATTAGCATACCTAAGCCAAGGGCTGCACAGATCTGGCGTAGGCCGGTAGTGCACATGGAATTGGATCGTACCTGAATCGCTCGGCGGCCATGTTTGGCATTATACCACCTACGCTATGCCTGCGCCTGGCACAAGCTTCATGAATCCCGGGGATTGTTTTCCAGTGTGTTTTTTTTTCCTTTCTTTTTCTTTTTTTTATTTTTTTTTTATTTTACTGAGTAATTGTTCTCTATAATTATTTATTTTTTAAAACATAATAAGGAAATATTCTGGCAAAAAAATACCTTTTATTTAGTTTCTTGGCCACATATTATATCAGATTCCAACTTAGCAAAAGCAGTGGAAACTTTCATGTAGCAGTGTTAAAAGTAAAAAAACAAACATAGGGCATGTCAAAAGGAGAAAGAAGTTTTTATGGACATCCCAGAAAAATGATCTGGTGTCATTGTATAACAGTGTGTCTAACATCTTTATGTATCATAAAATGTGACAGTGATTAAGGAAAGCTGTATCACAGGAGCAAAGGACTCTGCCTCAACAGAAAATACAAAGACACTGAAACACAGACATGATGTAATATCTTTTATTGGACTAACGTAGGTTTTACAATTACTGGAGCTGGTCCAGTAAAAGGTATTACATCACATCTGTCTGCCACTGCCTTTGTATTTCCTTCTAGTGGACCAACATGGCATTTCTTTCATTGTTTTCTTGTTTCAGCCGAAGCTTCTTTAGACCAGACAATGGAGGTATAGTCTGATACAATTAACTTCTTATCCACATTGAATAAACTCACAATACTGACCATGGGCCACTGCTTATGTGACAAGCTGCCACAGTCAAGGACTTCTGCCATCCATTTCCTGTCTGACAAAATTATTCTGATTGTGATCTATGGTACTCTTCATTTTTGTATTTCAGACATAGCTAGTGCCTTGTTCCTGACCTACATTGTCAGAATTAATGGACAAATCTATCTATTGCTGCAAAAATAAACATTTGGTCAGCTTCTTCATGTTTAATTGTTTTGCTGAGTAAATAGTCCATCACGTTCCTAAGAATTAGAACTGCATTCAGCACTAATTTCTAGGACCTACTTTGTCCTGTATGGTCTTACAGGGAAACTGGAGCCTATTCTGGCAAACAAGGGGTACAATGCATTTCCCTGAATGGGAAAGAAGTCTATCACCATACATACTTGCCACACAGCCACTCACACACACACACACACACACACACACACACACACACACACACACACACACACACACACACACACACACGTACACACTGGCTGTTTGAAGAACTGTTAGTTTATCTATCAGGAACTTTTTAGGATAAGGGAGCAAAGAGGAGACCCCTGTGAAAACCAGTGTGGACCAGGACAGACATGCGCATTACATACCAAAGGCATCCCAGCAAGAAATGGAACAAAAAAATATGGGCTGAGAGACTGCAGGGCTACACCATTTTGACACATGTATCTTCATTTTAGTAACTGATACAGTACTTTGAGGGTTCACAACATTTCTCAAGCACCAAATGCTAGTACTGTTGCCTAGTTCTGAGTTTTGAGATAACAGTTGTATTTTCTTTTTACTGGATTAGTTTAGTTTTTGATATTTTTTCTTTTATATTACTAAACTTCAGTACAGTGGATGACTTCTGGAGATAAGTGGCGTTCTCTCTACGTGTAATGTACATAATACTTTATTACTGTGTGCTATTCCTTCCACTGTACCTATACACAACTTATTGATGTTTATATCTTATGTTCAGAAGACGTTATTGATATTTACAAGTAATTATATTCATTACACACATTACAGCTATCTAGGGTTACCATCTGTCCCACTTTGCGACGGACAGTCCCTCTTTGGGCAGTTGTCTCCTGCAAATAAACTGTAAAATGGCAAATGTCCTGTGATTTTAGGACAAAATTATTTGCTATATTTTATATAATAGTTGCATAAAACAGTTATTCTGTATCTGAAACACCTAAATGTTATAAGAAACAGAATAAGCAACCAAAATGCTACAAGAATAAGCTTTTATTTAGGCAAAAAAGTGAAATTCTGTCCTTTGTACTGGCCATGGGTATGTTTCCCCTTGCAAAATCTGACATTTGCACCAAAAATGTCCCACTTTGGGCATTTGGAAAGGTGGCAACCCTACAGCTATCATAGTGTAGATAATAGCATTCTAGTGCATGTACTTTATAATGACCAGAGAAATAAATCACATTTACTGCAACATAAACATAACCTGCAGCATCTGTTTCTTAAGAATGCTTGTTAGAAACTGGGATATAGAGCACCACTAAACCTCGGTATAAAATATCCTCTGAGAATTTTTGGTAGTAAAGAGAAGACAACAAAAAGTTGCTCAGCTTTTAATGTTCTGTCTACTAAAACTACACGTCAATGTCCACAGGGAAAAATATCATTAAAATTTCAAGATGAAAACAAGAGTCTCGGTACTGTTTCAGAAACCTCATATACTATATGTAAGTAGTCATTGTAGGCAACAGAGCTGAAGAGCATAGGTTATACAGGCACATGAGAAACTTTATTTATATGATAAAGACAACTAGTTCTTATTTACTTATTTTCATAGCAAAATGCACTTCTTTAGGTGAAAGCCATTCTTTAGCTAAATGATATAGTGATTAAGAATTTAGGAAAACACATTTTTCAGTGTGATGACAAGTGCTGAAATAATGTATGGTTGGCAACTACAATGCTCACATCTAAAGGAAAATCAAAAGCAGCAGGCATACATTTCTTGCTGAAATTGTGGAAAAAACTTGTATTGTAGCAGGTTTGTTTATTTATTTATTTAACATTTTCACCTACTACAACTCCTCTAATGTAGAAAGGCTTTTACTATGTCACTATATTGGTTCAGTGTCTTTAGACGGTATATGTGTCAGCTTCAGCAGTCTCGTATCCCATAGCTACTCAAGCATCTCTTTTATTAGGAACTCGAAAGAGAATGCATGATGTGCTTTTAATAGTGTTGATTATGACTGACGCAGAGCTGAACTGCTTTGAAATATGGCATATCCTTTTCTATCTAGTTTACTGAGGCACTGAACCATCAGTGACTTGCAGACCTGGCCCAACAGAGACTTGCTGAGCATGTCCAAAATATTAAGTCTTGTAGGCTACGAGTTATATACTGCAAAGATCCATTTCTTTAGAAATTTAATGTTTTCACTAACCTGCCATCCCCACTGTGACTCTATTACCACAATTACTCCATACTGATACCTGTTCAATCAACTGGAAGTTTCCTACTCTTGGACCAGACATCAGAGTTCCCAGTTGCTGTTGCTGTCTGATATTTTATGTAATACTCCCTTTAGTGGGACTTATATTTTGGTTACAGTGGATATTAGGCATTTATTCACAATTATCCCCACAGAGAATGAATGGAATGTTTCAGGGATACTTTGATTCTAAGAAGTTTAAAGCATCAAACATTGGAAGGAGCTTGCATGTTATTAGAACTAGTCTTGAAAAACAGCTTTGGTTATTTACAAGGTAAATCCTTTGATCAGAAAACAGGAGTTATAATTGCACCTTTATATTCAAATATTGTTCTTTGCTGGTGGGAATCTCTTTTTATTAAAACTTTATGGAAATGGTTTGTTAAATATTTTAGATTCCTGAACAATATCTGTATACTGTAGAATGGTAGTAAAATGAGACAAGCCCACTTTTAGATTTTATGACAAGTTCAACACACTTTTTCAAAGTTCGTTAATAAGCATTCTTATTCCTTTATTGATTTTTTTGGATGTTACATTTATTAGGAGGAATGTGGAACAGGATGTTTAGAAAGGACATGTATTTGTTTTTCTTTTTGTACACTTTGCAAGTAATAACCCCTACTGGATGAAGAAAAATAGTAATTATACAACGACCCCCCCATTAATATTCCAAAACCTGCACACTGATTGGTCAGCATGCATGTTGTAAATCAGACTTATACTAATGGAAAAAGGTCTGGTCGCCTGGACTTTTTCCATTAGTACAAGTCTTTTTTTTTTTTTTTTTTACAACAACAGAGAACACAAGATCGATGTTGCTTTTTAGAAACTGTCTCGCTATGTTAAAGGAGTTTAACAAAGCGAGACAGCTTTAAAAAAATAACGGAGATCTTCCTTTCTCTGTTGCTTTTTTTAAAGCTGTCTCGCTATGTTAAACTCCTTTAACATAGTGAGACAGATTGTAAAAAGCAATGGAGATCTTGCTTTCTCTGTTGCTTCCACCCACAGCTTTGATGTACTGCGTAAGCATACGCATGCGCAGTACATCAGAACTGCCGCAGAATACCAGACAGCTGCGGAAGGGCAGCACGGAGGCATTATACAATGCCATTATTTAAGAAAAGTAAGTATTGTTTTTCTTAAATAATTTCATTGTATAATAGCAATAACCCATGCGTGGGTGTGGGTAATGCTGGATTTACCCACGGTTGTCTTTGTTTGGCCCCTTGGGCTTTGCCCTCGTGACCAAACCACACCAACCGTGGGTAAATCCAGCATTGCCCACACCCAGGCATGGGTTATTGCTTAAATATTTTAAAGGGTCAAATGGTTAGAATATCTTGCTTTATATTAGAAGATGGTTCCTTTTTAGAATAGTTAAGCATTTTAATACCATGTTTATAACTAGAGGTTATCCAGAATCACTTATAGAAAATGCAGCAAAATAAATAAAGGAAAGAGGAGAGATGTTTTTCCCAGTATTAAAACAACCATTTAACAATAATAACAAGGACAATACAAATGGAGATTATATCAACCAAGCACTGATTTTAACTTATTCAACTGATTTTCAATTTATTAGAGATGTGATAAAAAGAATCTGTATGTGTTTGATATCTGATAATATAATTGGAAAAAGCTAGGACATAAACTCAAATTTATTTTTAAAAAGGATATTAACATTAAATACATTATTGAAGAACATAGTGAAATTAGTAGCTGGAGACCAATATTATGTAAAAACAATGTAAATGTATCTATGAAGAGCCCTATATTACAATCATAGATTATCCCAAGGTGATCACAGTGGGGGGGAAATGAGGTTATGAGACAAGCTGCGATATTTGTTGCAAAATGTAATTCCTGTGATATATTTCATCTGGGTAGAAATAAACAACAGCTCTAGGAGAGAATTTATCAACATGTTTATGCATTAAAGAGAAACAGTTCTACCAATACCAGTACTTTATATAGACATTCTAAAACATGCAATATTTAAAATGAAAAAAAGTTTTGTTTTTTTTTTTACCTGAATTGATATGTCAGTTGTAGTTAAAATCAACTAAATTTCAAAGTATCAATGACCACATTTCTTTTATTAGTAATGTAAGTAAAAAATGAGGGAAGCAGAATTATGATTTTCAGGTTTTGGGTTCTTTTATTATTGACTTTCTGACTTGTTTTGTATATATTTCTTAGACACATGTTAGGCTGTAAATTATATGAGATGTGATATATCTATTTAAACACATTTTAGTATAGGTTTTTATTCTGGGAAAGTTCTGTTTTTGTTTTTAGGGTGAAAGTACTTAATCAACTGAAGAATAAATTGCTTTTTGCCAGAGAAAGTTTTGCACTTTTTGCCTGTCCACCTTCTATGGCTAGTTATTTTGTCCAAAAAATGCAAATGCTATGATACACAAGACAAAAATATGAGGCAAAATCTAGGGCATTTACATCAAACTCAGAGGCAGTAGGCAGCTGTGTAATTCCAACTTTGTTTCAGATAAAAATTAGAAAGCCTACAAGTTTTCCAACCTATTTCACACACATGCACGTCCAGCAAAGCCATATGGTCAAATGGGCAAATAACAATGTGGTAGTTTACTTTCATCCACAAACAGCCTTCACTCAACCCAGCAGTTATTATATTTTTTTTGTGTGTGTATCTCTGCTGACTGTGTTAAACAAATGTAGAGCAAGTATCAGGAACAAACCTAAAAAAAAAAACAAGGGACAAAGGCCCAAAATCTGGAATAGATTTTAAATATTGCTCCTAAAAACTTGCTACAATGACAATTTTTATTTTGACGTGTTTTCTGAAAGATATGAAGATTAAAACTTAAATGTTTATCATCATTTAGTGATAGCAATCTGTAGTACTTTTGCCAGAAAAGCACAAATTTTATGAAGAGCAGATCAACACTATTATGCGATTAATAAAAAATGGACAATGCTCTAGCTAGGCACTGCGAAGACAACCATGGCCATGTATTTAAGTTTAGGATTATATCACAAGTAACCTCACATGACAGTGTGAGATATTTAGACAGTAACATAGTTAACTTGCATCTTGAAGAGAGTGAACTAAAATGGCAATTTCAGCTTAATTCCTGTGCCACCCCCAGGTATCAATGAAATTTACTCTTTGGCAAGCATTTTGAAATTGAAAAGTTTACTTAGGTAGTTTATTATGAAAACTTGTTGGAATATTTATTTATTTATTTATTAACCATTGGTAGATTTAAAGGTATATCAATTAGTTACATATTGATATGTGTTTTACAAAACAATATATCATTGGCCTCTAAATAATTGTACTTCTTGTGGTTTACTTAGGTTTTTTATAGGTTAGTTTAGAGTACACTTTGGGGACTAAACCATCTTTGTGACATATATATATTTTTTAATATATTTTTTTTCAAAAGGAGTGATATGTTTTCATACATCATGCTTTGGTTGGGTTTCTTATTATTCATTTTTTCATTATTCATTATTATTACATTCTTGTAAAAGTTTTTTAAAAGGATTGATTTTTCAAGTCAAATGGCTTTTAGTATCCTAAAGAAAAGTTTATTTTGTTTTGCTTTAAATGATCACTGCGACTTGTGTTTTAATTAATTAACTAATTATTTACGTCATGGAGTGATATTCTAAATCAGTCCAGTGTGTTGTGTTTAGCATCTGAAGAAGTTTGGGCATTTTTCAAACGAAAAGCGCTTTATGTGAACTTGTTCTTGTGGTGTAAAAGGAGCAGTCTTTCATTAAATGTTTACTTCCTACTGGGCTGTGTGCAGTGTTGGCTCCTGGCAACAGACCTTTATTAAATTATCACTTGTGACACATGCACATTTACATTTATATAAAAATAGTAAAACTATATTAATGTAACAAACATTATACTTCACATATATTGCTATATATCATATGACCTAAGCAATATTACATAATTTATTCAATTCCTGCCTTTTTTTAAACAAGAAACAACTTTATTAAAGCATCACTTACTACAAAGGCAATCATACCACACAGTAGCTATTAATGCCAGACCTTAAACTGAACAAATGAAGCGGTCAGGTTGCTTCACTCAACAGCACAGCACAGCTAGTCCTCTTACATCTGGTTGCCTGCAAGCATACAAAAAAACTAAGCCAGAAACTAAAACTTATTTTCCTTGTATTACTACAGTCTACTGCTGTAATTCATACTATTAATCCACAAGCATAACTGTCCACATACACTATTTATTATTCAAGGCTTTTGATTCATTGCTGTCCTAATGAATCATGGGAAGGTAATAGAGAGAAAAATGTGGCATTTTAGATAGGGTCACAGCCTGCTGGCATTTATTTATTTATTCTTTTAAGTAAAACACATTTGTTTACTTAAAAAAATAAATAAATACAGTACCAAAGCTAACTGAATATCTTCAGTGCCCTATGCTATGATGTGCTGTGCATGTGCAAATTGCAGACACAGCAAATATATTAAAAGGTACTTACTGAAGGTGTCTCTCATTCAGTACTGTTTTTTAAACTACAAAGGATCACTTGTTTGTTGTGTTCAGCACATAATCCAACTAAAATGAGTTAGCAGTGCTGTACCTAACCATGACGTTTAAAATAAAATTATTTTCTTGGCTGTCAGTGGGCCAGTTTGCAGTGGTTGGTTCAGTGAGACAATCTAAATTGCCCACATTGTAATCTGTTTCTGCTGTGTTGTTGCAAACACCTTTTACAAACATGAAACAAATGCAAGCACATATGTTCCTATATTAGCCTTTTTTTTCTGTGAATGCTACTAGAAGGATGCATGCATAGTTTACCGTACACTTTCAGAATACTGTGTACCACAACTGCCTGCCTAATGTTTCAAATAGTTCAGCTATTCCACCTACTAATACTGTCTAGATATGCAATGTAGCTTTCCAATTCTGTGTGACTTAGCACAGAAAATGTTGGCATGCTTCTAAATCCACACAACTTTATACCTACTTACATAGTATATAAACAATTAGGTCAGGAAGTTTGCACGTCTATGAATCACTACATTTTGCTGTAGGCCACCTATATTATAAGGCCCAGTCTACTGTCCACATAATCTCTTGCTGCTCATTGCTGTGAGCTCTTGTTGGAGACCAGCATAACTGTCTGTGTTATGCTACATTAAGGATAGCTATGCTGCTAAAATCACATCATAGGTGAGAGTCACAGCCCACCATCTTATTCCATGTGATGGTAACATCATTTTCTAAGGTTTCAATTTCAACTCGGGATTTTAAACTTTTTCACCTTTACCCTCAATCATCTGAACAATGGTAAACCAATTTGCAGAATTTTGATAGTAAACCATGGTATTGCATGTGATATGCCTCCTATAGCTTGTGTAGGTATTTGCTGAGCTTTGTTCTGAAGTGAGGTTATACTGCACCATGCGATGGTGACTGCACACTACCTGTGTCCCAATGTGTGCCTTGTACATATTCAGCTTACATATTTAAACATATATGCAAGACACATGTACTTGTCTGCTGCATGTTATGCAGCTAATGAGAAGTACATATGAAGTTGTATCTATAGTTGTAGCATGTTAGCGTATAGTTAGTGCAATTCTCTGATGTGCCATTAATCCTTGAGCGTGAGTAAAGCAAGAAGAAATTCATGTTCTCTTGTGGCCAGCAAAGGGTAGTCCTCTCATATGAGCTGACTGTCGGCTAAATTATTTACTCCAGTGTCAGGGCAGCGTCACTTATGATTACCTTCTTTTTGTCTACTCACTGAAAGTCTAGTGAATTGAGTACTCTGCAGGTACCTCCAGCCTGTCCCTACCCCGCTGAGGCTGTTCCTGAGGTACATGAGGGTGATGTTGCAGACAGTGTCTTACTGGTGAGGGATTCTGGCTTTTCACTGGAGGATAATCCATTTGCATTTCCAAAGGTGATCCAACTGCAGCTGAAACTGGTGGTAAAGGCTGTGGTGGAATCACCATACATGGCTGCATGGATATCCTCCTGTAGTGAATTGCAGATTCACTCGAATGGCCAACTCCTATCATTGGACAGTGAAGAAAGGGTGTGGCCCATAAAACCAAGCACCCTGATCCCATCACATAGGTATGTGTCCTTCTGATGCCCCCCCCCCCCCGGCAGGATATGATGTGCAAGCTACTCGTGCCCTATCCTACCACAAGCCAAGTGAGCTCTCTTGGTATTGTATGACAGCCCAGACCGCTATATCACAACTTATCGACCTGTTTGTCTCTATCTCATGTCTCACCTTTTTATTATATGTGCTTCCACTCCCTGTCTGTGCTGTTTTGTATTTGTTTGATGAGGCACAGTTTCCTAGCTCTCTCCTTCTTTCATTTTATATCCTGCTTCCCATTTCACATTTCCCTTATCCAAAAAAAGACCCTATACCCACAAAAAGGTTGCCTTCCCCTTATCCTACATACTCCTATATGTTTTTGTTTTGAGCATCCCTTTGCTCTCTTTTCTTACTTTGTTATACACCATTTTCCTCCCGTTTTTTAGACCAACTGGCATATACATCTATGAACATCATTGTAGTTCAGCTACAAATAATATATGGCTGCCTAGCTGTGTGTAGCACTTGACACCATCTGGCTGAGGGACCTGGTAATTTGTGCAGCATAACTGGTACAGGTATGTAGTGCTACCTACTGAGATATACCATTCTGATTCTATGTTCTCAGGTGATCATGCTAGGTGGTATGTTCATAGGTTCATAGGTTCATACTAGGCTATCTGCCCGAGGGCATTTACAAGCCTAGCCCATCGTTTTGTGGCTTACGCCACCCCTTTAGTATGGGGAACTATACCCATTATTTTGCTGTGCCTCTGTCGAGCAGTGACACTGAGGTAATCCCTGGGGTATATCTGCGATCTCCCATCCATTGGTCAAGATTTCTCTTGAACAAGGCCAGCGAGGTGCTCTGCCTCACATGTACCGGGATTTTGTTCCACAGCATAGGGAGTCTTTGGGTGATGAATCTATCCCTCCAGCACGTCCTATTAATAGCCGTGTCGAGGTTTAAGTCTCCCGCCCTTGTGGCTCTGATGGATCTAGATTTTTTGAGGTGAAGCATATTCATCAAATCTGGGTTTGACATGGCCTTGTATGTTAGGCAAAGGTCACCTCTGAGCAAGCGTAAGCGACTGAATAGAGCTGGAGTTCTTTCAGTCGGGCAGCATAGGACAGATTTTGAGACCCTTTATCCTTTTGGTGAGGAACTTTGTGGCCTCTCCAGCTGCTGCAAGTGTCGGGTCAGATACATTCCGAATGGGGCATTGTACTCAATCATTGGTCTGATGAGTGATGAGTAAAGGGAGACTATGACCTCCCTTGATCTAGATGAGAATCCCTTCATGATAAGGTGGGCAATGTAGAAGGTCTTCCTAACTACTTTAGCTACATGGGTGTCGAATGACAGGCTACTATCAACCTGGGTCCCCAGGTCCCTGATAACTTCTTCTGTGCTCAGTGGATTGCCACCTATTTGGTAGCTAGGGGTAACCTTGTTTTTCCCGAAGGGTATGACTATGCATTTTTTGGCATTTAACTTTAGGCTGTGGCTCTGGCACCAGTTATCCGTTTCTGTGAGACCCTTCTGAAGGATATCTGTGTCAGATGTGTTTTCTACTATGGCGCCCAGTTTGCAGTCATCTGCAAACTTTGTCAGCCATAACCCTCCTGTGTTTGCTTGTACTTGTGGTATGTGAGACCACTCTTTTGATTCTGGCATGCACTATACATCTGTATCTGTCTATCTTATTTAGCTATCTATCTATCTAGCTCTCTCTCTCTGTCTATCAATATATCTATCTGCTTGTCACCACACAGCTTTGTATGCCTGCAATGACTTGCATAGTAACTGTGAGACTCATTTACATACCATCTAGTGCAATCGTTTGCCCATAGATAATGTATCATACAATCATAGAATGTGCAAAGCAACTGGTCCATGTGACCATTTCCACCATGCTAGTACCCCTCCCCCACTTAGACATTACCTCCTCTTTCAAGGAGTGTTAATACAAACATGTCAGGGGGTGATTTTATGAATACTCATCCAATTGTCTAAGATAAAGTGTTACATTACTACATCAAGAGAGGAAGTTTTTTTTTTTTTTTTGTTTTTGCAATTGAATATTTATAGCATTTTGTTAATATACAAATACAAATACAGGTCATACAACAAAAGCATATAGGATAGAAATAAAGAAGGTGGATACAGTTAGTAAATACTTGCTTGATATCCTATAGGTTCAGCAAAAAATTACAAGGGAAACAATTAACCTCCCATGTGCAAGCGTTTTAGAATTTAACATAGAATAGTGAAAGGGAGTATTGACAATTCAAGATATTGAATAATCATATGTAAGAGTATAAGATCGTAAACCCAATACCTATTTGCTTTAACTATCTACAATATGTACATTTGGCTGTCACTAAGTAAGGAGGTGTTAGCATGAAGATAATTGTTTCTACTGATACTAGGGTAGAGGAGTGTGGTAATGGGGTTTCTATTTTGATTCTTCATGGGTTAGAGTAGAGTTGGGGACTTAAAATCGAAAAGTATTTAGACTAGGGTTAATACTCCACCAGAAGTGGGGATATTAGATAATAGGGAAATAGGGACATGGCCAGAAGAGTAAGAAGAAATAGATGAGTTAGAGCAAGGAGCGTTATTATTTAAGAACTTCTATAAGGTTATTCCAGTATTTTTGGAAGTAGTTTATTTTCTTTTTGCTTGTTGTCTTTAGCTTACTTGGTAACACATATTTGATAGACATAGACTTGAACTCCTTCCAGGATGTTTTGAACCTGTCTAACCAGTTTAGTGTAATATAAGTTTTAAGTAGTGCACATAGTGTCACAGTAATATGTTTCAACTCATATTTATAGGGACTAGGAAAAATATTCAAAATCGCCATTTCCCAAGATAGGGTTGACTTCATGTATCCCATTTTTTCAAGTTGTGCTCTTAGGGAGCACCATAGTTTAAACACATTTTTACAGGACCAAAATATGTGAAGTGTATATGCTACCAAATTAGGACAGGGTCTAGAGAGGAAGTTTGTGCCAGCGAAGTGGTAGTTGTTGTGGGACTACTTCCCACTGTGATTTGTTTTTTTGCTGAGGAAAGTTTAGATCTAGTTCTAGTGTTCACTGAACTGTTTGATTTGTGGATAAATAAGAGGTCTTGGACTTCTGGATCCCTGATGCCCCAGACCTCAAGGCACAAATCACCCCTAAGGAGTCTGTAGGACAGTAAATACAGGGACAAGACCTCCATCTTCTCTTATAGCTTTGGTCCTTTAGGACCACGACATTTTCTGTCACAAACTTTCGGGGAGTCTCTAACTGCTTGATATGTTTTAGTAAGATACATTCCAAAAAGGGCATGATACTTGAGGATGGGCCTGATTGTTGCAAATCTTTGGTTCCAGAGGAACGGGTTCCTATCGCTTGATCGAAAATTGTAAACGGCGAACGTGTATTGAGCGAACCCGATTGGTCGAAACGTCATGCACGTAGCACGGAAATCTCCGTAGGGAATATTTTCCCTTTACTTCAATGCAATACGATCTCGGAGTAGGAATATTTAAGTAGCAGGGGTGTGGGGGGGCACAACCCCCCCACATAGGGGTGCAGGGGGGCTTGCCCCCCTGCCTACAGCATTTAGGTAAGTATAGTTTTTTATTTTTATGTTTTTATTATATTTTCGAAATTTTAAACATCGCTCATATGGTGTCGACCATATGGTGTTCGATGTTTGAAACTTTCGAAAATATAATATAGACCCTAGAGGAACTACAGTTAGCGATCAGCAGGGCCATATAGAAGGATTCCCTGACCACTCTTGCCACATGGTGATCAAAGGAGAGGGAGTTGTTTACCATATTCCTACATGTCTCACAACAACTTCATTTTGGAGTGGGATGTTTTCCATACTATAAGCTGGGTGGAGGGCTGTTTTCCAAATGCAACAACATTGCATTTTTTAGCATTTAGTTTTAGCTCATTTTCAGAGCACCAGTTATTTACTTGTAAACTTTGTAACATTTCTACATATGAGAGATTTGAGTATAACACTCAAAATACAGTCATCTGCAAAAGTTGGTTAACCAGGCTTCCCTGTTTTTTATTTAGAGATCAGAGGAGTATATGCTGCAATGCAGATATCCCAGCACAGGTCCTTGTAGAACTCTTCTGGTTACTTTCATGCTGTCTGAGGATGCACCTGCTACTCTTGCAGTGTGGCTTCCTTTCCTCAGCCAATTAATTATCCATATAACTACATAGAGGTCAGTTTGGAGTGCATTAAACTTGCTGGTAATGTTGGCATGTGGTATGATATGAATGGTGACGTCTAGATATGCTGTATGAACAGCGTGACCACTCTCCGTGGCTTATGTTGCCATCTCAAAAAAAATCACCAAATTCATTAGACAGAGTCTACCCTTAAGAAAGTCAAACTGTTGGGAGTCAAGATTTTTTATATCATAGTTTATCAGGTCTGTTAAGACTCATTCCATGGCCTTACAGATGAGGCTCATCAGGCTGATGGTCTGTAATTCCCAGGATCCATGGTGGGGCCACCCATATGGAGTGACATCATAACTGCTGTGTGTCATACCTTAAGTACAAAGCTGACAGAGCAGTTCAAATTGAATAGTTGTTGCAGTGGATCCACCTGTGCATATTTAGTGCTGTTCATCTGGTGGCCTGGTATGTTAAGAGGTCCATACAGGAATATTTATTTGTTTTTGGAGAATAATTTTAACAAATGTTGTTTTCTGATAATATGGTGTTTGAGTTCCTTTGGTACATGTGGGTTTTCTATGAATGCCTCAGGGGTAAAATTTGCACTGAATTTGTTTGTACATATATCCACAGGATCAGAATAGATAGTGTCATTATGAATAGCTTCAGAGAACTGTTGAATGTTATTAGACAACATTTTGATTTAAGTAAATAAGAATCTGTAATTATCCTTAGCCTTCAAAGCCAGTCTAACTTCATAGGTTCATAGGTAGGTACTAGGCTATTGGCCCTAGGGCCTATACGAGCCTAGCAAAAAAGGTACCCTGGCTTTTGACATCCAAGAAAATTATTTGCCTGTACCCCTGTCGAGCAGAGCCACAGAGGTGATCCCTAAGGTTAATTTCCTATTTCCCATCCAATCATCAAGATTTTTTTTGAAGAGTGCTAATGAGGAGCTTTGTTTGATATAGATAGATAGTTTGTTCCAGAGTATGGAAAGTCTCTGGGACAGCAATCTAGCCATCCAGCATGTTCAGTTTATTGTGGTGACAAGGTTTAGGTCCCTAGAGCGTGTAGCTCGGAGGGATTGGGATTTCTTTAAGTGGAGCATGTCCAACAGCTCTGGGTTTGACATAGCTCTGTATGCTAGGCAGAGATCACCTCTGAGTATGTGATATGCGATGGAGTAAAGCTGGAGTTTTTTGAGACGGTCTGTGTAGGGGATCTGTTTGAGGCCAGTAATTCTCTTTGTGAATTATTTCTGCAGCCTTTCCAGTTGTTGTACATGTCTTGTGAGGTACATACCAAAAGAGGTGTTACACTCTTTAATGGGTCTAATGAGTGATGAGTAGAGGGGAACAATGACCTCTTTTTTCCTGCATGAGAAAGCTTTTGTGATGCGGTATGCCACATAGAAGGATTTCCTGAGTACTGTGGCGATGTGATTATCAAAGGTGAGACTACTGTCCACCTGTGTCCCAAGGTCTCTTATCACACTTTCAATGTTAAGTAGACTGCCACCTATGTGGTAGCTCATGGGTACAGAGTTTTTACCAAGACAATGCACTTTTTGGCATTGAGCTTGAGGCCATGGCTTTGACACCAGGCATCTGTCTCAGTGAGGCCCTTTTGTAGGATGCCCACATCATTAGGAGTTTCAGTTATGGCTCCTAGTTTGCAGTCATCTGTGAACTTCATTAGCCAAAGATCTTCTGTGTTAGCCTGTACTTCAGAAAAGTCAATACCAAACAGGAGAGGACCCAGGACTGAACCCTGTGGTACTCCACTTATCACTGGTCTGAAGTCGGATTTGGAGTCTGCTACTTTCACAGTGTGAGGTCTGTCAGTGAGCCAGTTGGCAACCCATCTTGTGACATAGGGATTTATACCTAGTTTAGTGAGTTTATCTATAATTCCAGAGTGGGGGATGGTGTCAAAAGCCTTGGTGAGATCTAGACAGGATGTGTGAACCACCTTACCCTTGTCTACGGCTTTGGTGACTGCTTCAAAGAAGTACATCAGGTTTAGGAGACATGATCTGCCTTTTACAAACATGAACTGTGTGGGATCCAGAGTTTGGAGATTACCAATGTCTTTGTTTATAAGTTCCATGATGATACGTTCCATGGCCTTGCAGACCAGGCTCATTAGATTAATGGGGCGGTAGTTCCCGAGGTCCGTGGTGGCTCCCCCTTTGTGGAGTGGGATAACCATCGCTGTGTGCCATTCAGTGGGCACAAAGCCTGAGGTGAAGCTATGATTGAACATGGTGCTTAGGTGGGGTGCCAGTTCATTCTGTAGTTCATGTAGTATGCAGCCTGGGATGTTGTCATGTCCCATGGATGCTGTGTTCTTGGCTTTGGAGAGTGTGTTTTTTACCTGTGCAGCCGTGATTACAGGAACTTTGCATTCTTCTGGTATAGAGATGGGCCCTTTAGGGGGTGAGGGGGTGGTAAAGTTAGCACTGAACCTATCTGCCAGGATGTTGGCAATATCCGTTGGTTCTGTATATTCAGTACCGTTGTGATGTAACGTGGAACAGATCTGAGTGTTGCCACTGAGATTCTTGACATAGCTATAGAATGCGTTCTGGTTGTCTTTAGAATCAGTGGAGATTTTGTTTTCATAACTAGCTTTGGAGGATTTTATGAGGGATCTCAGCTTCTTACTGAGGCTGACCAGAGAGTTCTTCCACTCATGGGATTTTACTCTTTTTTGCAACAGTTTCTTTCTTCTGTTGTAGAGTTTGTTTATGGCAGGGGACCACCAGATTGGCTTCCTTTTATTGGAGGATAGCATCTTAGTTCTGTTAGGGATAGCACGATCCATGCACTCATGTAAGTGCTTATAAAGTGCATTTGTGTAGGATTCAGCAGTCATATGTCTATTGCCCATCTGCATGGGTGTTGTAAAGTTTGCCACTTCTGTCTTAAGAAGCATGAAGTTGGCTTTGGAGAAATTTTTTAGGGTGGTTTCCCTAATGGAGGGTGGGGGCGGGATGTGGATGTCTAGGCTGATTTGCTTGTGGTCAGATATGACCAACGAGGAATCGATCTCTGGTGTGGAACACCAGTCGCCCATGTTGGTAATGACCAGGTCTAGGACATTGCTGCCCCTGGTGGGGGTGTGGATAAGTTGATCCAAGGCATTGGAATTTATGATTCCAGAAAACGTTGAGCAAAAGAGTTGGTACATGAGTAGTTTTCCCAGTTAATGGTGGGGTAGTTGAAATCACCCATTATTAGGGTGTTGGGTTGTACCCTAATATTTTCCAGTGTATCAAGAAATGAGGAGTGGGAATCCTGGGGCATGGTGTGGGGATCTGTAGCAAGTTACAATTTGGATTGTGGCCTTGCCCAGAGTTAGTTGCATTTGGATAATCTTGGATGCATTATGCTGAGCAACTAGCCTGGAGGTGTGGATATCCTTAATGAATATGGACACGCCTCCACCACTAGTGTTTCAGTCCAGGTTAGGTGGCTGAAAGGTGTGGTATGAATTATAGCCTGGTAATGCAAGGGTGTTCTCTGGAGCCTTGAACCAGGTCTGCATCACTGCACAGATGTCGATGTTCTCTATTTTAAGGAGTGCCTCGAGTGAATGCATTTTGAGGTTTAGACTTCTAGCATTGAGTAGCATTACCCTCAGCTTTTGCTTGCTTGTACCTGTTATGGTGGTGAATTTGTCATTTGAACCTTGCCTAAAAAAGGCACTATTGGGGTGGCAAGAGCCTTAGCCAGTATCCGGAATCCCTTCTGGGAAGCCTTTATTCTCCCAATTGCAGTTTTTGGTATTTTATATATAATTTGATGTTTCCCTCAATCTGCGGGCCATTACTTTTGCTATGCCTTCCTCTTATTTTAACATTTATTTATGTTTGTGGACTAGAAGTTGGGTTTGCTCTTACCCTACCTATTTTCATAGCTCATAGACAGTTACTAGGTATGCAATCCAGGAGACCAGAAAGCAGCCTGACCCAAATTCCCAACTGCCATAAAGCACTAACTAGTTAAAGGACTTGCTCAATGTCACTCTAAGATAAACAAAGATTCAAACCCTGCACCCCTGCCACAGGAAGCAGCTCATTAACTAGTTGGGAGCTTTAGTACTTTGTGCTAACTGCCAGACACAACTTGTTTACTTTTGGTAGGGACACATTTATACTGTTTTCTAGGTGAGCATAACATTTATTTGTACAACTACTATCTGTGTCAACATTTTGGTGATAACAGCTATACTTGAACTTTGGAACTTCTTTATAGAATAGTAGGAAGTTTGCACATTTGAAATATTTTAATACTTAAATATTTCCGTCCGCTGGTTTAGGAAGTTTGAAAGAGAAAATTACCACACTGTGGTTACACTTGACTGGGGAAGGCTATACTAGTGGGATGGTGCATATAGATGCTATATTTGTAAGGAGTAAGTCAAAAATATTTTGTCATCTACTGTGCTGTTTCACTATTTAATCAAGGAAATGTTTGTTTATGAAGTTATGGGATTTTGGGCATTGCCTATATTTAAGGTGTAGGTCTTCCAGTTTATTGATGGTAGTTAAAGTCACCTAGAGTAAAGGAACTTTTATGTATTTGAAGTTCATCTAATGTATTTAAGAAATTGACATTGTTTCTGAGGCCATTGAGGGGGTGCTGTAACATACTATGATCTGATAGTTGGTTTTACTTAAAGTGAGATAAAATTCCAATAAGTTCAGTTTGTGGGTTTCTGCGAATCCCTCTGAATCTCTTAGGTAATGTGATCTTTAACAAATATGGATACTCCAGCACAGTAACAATTGAGTATAAAGACATGATAGGTGCAAAATCCTAGTATAATAGGGGTGTTTTCTACACTTATAAACCAGGTTTCAGTAATAATACACACATGAATGTGTCCCAACTGCAGGAGGGCTCCAAGGTCAGACAATGTATTATTTAGACTCTTAGCATTGAACAATGCCATGTTGATGTTGTCCAGTAGTTTATTTGTTATAGCTTTTTAGGCTGGTAGTTTCATTAGCTGGACTCTGCCTACAAAGGTACAGTGGAAGAAAGAAATGCTTTAGCCACTATGCAGTGTCCCTGGACTGAGAGGTCCAAGCCATCTGTGACAAAACAAGTAGAGCTGTGCAGCAGTTCACCCCACACTGATACATACTGAATCCCCCTCAAATGACACCAGTTATTCAGCCAATTATTGAAATCAGCCTTTTTTCCATGTAACTTGGCATCCTTCTTGGTGAAGGTTGGATTCAGCTTTGTACTGGAATCTTTCCTGCATTTATGACATGAATGGAGAGCTCAGAAATGTCTATCTGAATATTTGTTAGGGTTTTATGTGCCACGTCATTTACATCCATATGGACAAGCACCATTTTGCAATCATACTTGTTCATCTTGATGGTCTTGAGGTCCCTTGATGCATCAAAGATCTTGGCAATTGAAAGACTTCTCACCGTCACCCTAATTTTGTCCAGTCTTGTGAGAGTAGAGTCTGTGTGTCTTACTATGGACTTGACAATCACCAGTAAATTGTTATTAGTAAGAGGGTTTAAGTACACTTGGTTTGGGGAAATTCTTATCTGGTAACTGGTTTGTTAATATAGTGGTATATGTTGTGCTTTTTTATTTTTAATTTCCACTGAGATCTAGACTTTTTAGATCTTGGAAGCTTAGAGAATGACTTTTTTACAACATAATCATATGATAATTTCCATGCATTTGTGTATAGTGTTATGGAGGTATGTGGTACTCACAGACCATGTTTTTGTGAGAGTAATACCTCCATTGTAGTTAAATATTTGCATCTCTTATAGGTAGTATGTGATGAAGTTAGTAGTAGTTCATCTTGCAGATATTGAAAATAGGAACAAAGACCCATGAAAAGTAGGTGCATCCAACTAAAAATCTGGACAGCTAATTAGCATAAAATATGAATTCCAAATAGCACACAACACTCCTTACTTAAGGATACTATTCATAAACATGTTTAAAAACAAAGTATGACAAAAATTTTGGAAAATATAAGCTTATTTTCAAATAGACAGTGTAAAATTAGTAGAATTTTAATGAACTACATTGCAAATTTCTACCATACAGTCCTTTATTTTTGTGTCAGAAAATGAGAAATGTGAAATGTGTCTCTATTTTTTCCACTAGTACATTAGTCATGTATCGTGATCCTCCATGTACCAGATAGCTTCAAAAATTGCATGTAATGAGGAGGATTCAAGAAATTGTGTGAAGGGGTAATCCTGAAAATAGGGACATACATAAAAAAATAGAGATGTCATAAATTAGCTTTGAAAACAGGAACATTCCTTCAAAATAGAGACAGTTGTGTATCCAGGTCTGTGAGCATCAGTCAATTGCTACACTGCCTTAAGTATCACGTGTAATGAGAGTGGTAACTTGGGAAGTTCTAATAAGCATGATGTGCTACATATTTAATTATACCAACAAATGTGTAGTATACAGGATGGTGCTATACAACGGTAGAAAGAGCTTACAGTAACTTCACAATGTTCTAACTAAAGAGATAGTGTTTTTCACACAGTCTGCTTACTAGTATGGCTCTAACTAGGCTTGGTAGGAGTAAAGCTATTATTTTATTTATTATTTTATAACTAGGAGTACAACTGTAATCTAAGTACTTGCATCTATCAAATGCAGCTTTGTATGGCACTGTGCAAAGCACAGCCCAGTACAATATATCTGAGCTATGAATTTAAACAAACCAATTTAAAAAAGGTTTTAGACAGGTTTGGTATTAGCCAATAATGGTAGCTTTCTAGAAACAGAAGCGGCTAATCCTCTGACACAGAATAATTATCATTGTCTGTCACACTACCATCACACTTGGTTAGAACTTTGCTATAAAATTAGATAAATTATAAATACTAACAGTGGAACGGATGTAGCAAATTATGCTCAAGAAAACAGCACAAGAGTTAAAGAATTCAGGCAGGTGATTGTACACCACCACTCATCACTTAAGTTACCAGCAAAAAAAACAAAATACAATGATCAAAACTTGTTTAAATAATACTGAACACTACAGAAGCAGTTACACTAAAGGGAAAACAGCAGTTTTAACAAAGGGAAGCAACATAACAATTAATTAATTCCCTCCAATGGAGGTCTGGAAGATTGCACTGTAAATTCCAGAGCTTAAGCTTTTTGATAGAAACAAATTATGTCCACATATTTCAAACAAATATTCATATCTCTGGAACCACAGGTGTTACTAAAGAAGTGAAAATGGCAAATTCTTCAGCACAAACCATTTTTATAGTGTTACTGTTCTTTTAGTTCTAGGCTTTAAACTGAATTTTATAAGTCACAGTAAGCATAGTTACTATTTAATTTGTAATATTTTCTAAACAACTTATTCAAGTTATACTCAAGTTGCACACATACTATCAACAACATTTTGTTTATCCATTTGAAAATTTTCATGTGAGGCTACACAGTTCTGTCTGCGCCACTTGGTTGTTGGGATATTTAGAAAAACATTAAATTTATGACAATATACATAAATATTATATGAACAGCAATTATTCTCTCTTTATCTGCATCTGATAAGAGGTCAAATACTAACTTGGCTGTGTTTGCCATCTTGTAAGCTTTAAGATGAAACCTTTTAACACTGTGTATGTAGCATGGTTTTAAAATTATTAATATACAATGTTAGACACCTAGAGGCGTCAGCAGGATGTAACCGCAACTGCACCTAGAGGCATCACCCGGTGAATTCAGTAACTGTTCAAGCATAACACTTCAATTTCCAGTAAGGAAAATGAAAAAATGAACAAAATGTATTTAAATACAACTGAAAAGTGTAGAAATGTAGAAATCAACAGGCAGTGGTAAGTGCAGAATGTGAAGCAATGAAAGTATTTTTCTGTTTTTCCGCTTTTTTTTTGGATACTTAATGATTCCTGTGTCACCATCTAGTGTCCCTTAATTGCACAAGGTCTGCACAGGATGCATTATAGCTATGTAGAACCTAGCCTTACTATTGATATTATTGTTATTGCATATTTCCTCAAGTTTTATAAATTTAGCGTGTTAGCTGTGTTGTGCATTATTCTGTTCATGTGCATTTTTAAATACAATTCCTCTTCTGAGAAATGCTTTGCTGGAAATTCTGTAACATGCTATTAAATCAAAATATTCTGTTTAATAATGTTCTTGTCTTTCACCTTATTTTGACACAACAGCCTATAAATAGGGTTCAGTTGATGGACTTTTCAGCATCCAATAACAGCAAGCAACTTCAGTGAGATGTACATATTAATTTGTTTCAGTCTGGCTTTGCCAATTTAAACCAAATACAACTTTTTACCTTTTTAGGACACACTTAATCTAACTAGTTTTATAAACCAGAATAGTTAGAACTGAACGTACCATTTTATAAACTGTATTTCCTGTGCTCTACACACACTAGTACCTGCTGAGATAGATATACCCGTTTGTGCCATGTTAATTATGGCAGAGGCTTGTTCTTGTTTAGTTTGCGTTAGTTACCCCTGTCCGACACAACCTTCTGCCCACATGCTTCTGTGCTACATAGATGTGAAGTTTTACATTGTAGGATAGACAAAATTCTATTTGAATAATTCAACAGAGAGTAAAGGTTTATGGTAGTAGTGTACACTCTGTGTTGCGGAATTATAATTTTAACATTATGAAATCAGTGTTGGTTCTTATTTATAAGTTTAAACAAAAGTAAGCAAATAAGTGGAAATTACATTCCTCATCTTCGTCATTCAGATTCCTGTAAGAATGTGTCTTATCTTGTAGCTGTAACAAAACACTGGCATAGCATAAGCTGGTACTTACTTAGCTTTGCCTTCAGTGAAAGGAGATCCTAGACAGACATCAGGATGCACTACAGCCATTCCTAAGACAGACAACAGGATGCACTACACACATTCCTAGACAGACATCAGGATGCACTACATCCATTCCTAGACAGACATCAGGATGTACTAGACCCATTCCTAGACAGATGTACTACACCCATTCCTAGGCAGACATCAGGATGCACTACACCCATTCCTAGACAGATGCACTACACCCATTCCTAGACAGACATCAGGGTGGACTATATCCATTCCTAGACAGACATCAGGATGCACTACACCCATTCCTAGACAGATGCACTACACCCATTCCTAGACAGACATCAGGATGCACTACACCCATTCCTAGACAGATGTACTACACCCATTCCTAGACAGAAATCAGGATGTACTAGACCCATTATTAGACAGATGCACTACACCCATTCCTAGACAGACATCAGGATGTACTAGACCCATTCCTAGACAGATGCACTACACCCATTCCTAGACAGACATCAGGATGCACTACATCCATTCTTAGACAGACATCAGGATGCACTAGACCCATTCCTAGACAGACATCAGGATGTACTACATCCATTCCTAGACATACAACAGGATGCACTACACCCATTCCTAGACAGACATCTGGATGTACTACATCCAATCCTAGACTACACCTATTCCTAGACAGACATCAGGATGTACTAAATCCATTCCTAGACAGACATCAGGATGTACTACATCCATTCCTAGACAGACATCAGGATGCACTACACCCATTCCTAGACAGATGCACTACACCCATTCCTAGACAGACATCAGGGTGGACTATATCCATTCCTAGACAGACATCAGGATGCACTACACACATTCCTAGACAGATGTACTACACCCATTCCTAGACAGACATCAGGATGTACTAGACCCATTCCTAGACAGATGCACTACACCCATTCCTAGACAGACATCAGGATGCACTACACCCATTCCTAGACAGATGTACTACACCCATTCCTAGACAGACATCAGGATGTACTAGACCCATTCCTAGACAGATGCACTACACCCATTCCTAGACAGACATCAGGATGCACTACATCCATTCTTAGACAGACATCAGGATGCACTAGACCCATTCCTAGACAGACATCAGGATGTACTACATCCATTCCTAGACATACAACAGGATGCACTACACCCATTCCTAGACAGACATCTGGATGTACTACATCCATTCCTAGACTACACCTATTCCTAGACAGACATCAGGATGTACTAAATCCATTCCTAGACAGACATCAGGATGTACTACATCCATTCCTAGACAGACATCAGGATGTACTACATCCATTCCTAGACAGACATCAGGATGTACTACATCCATTCCTAGACAGACATCAGAATGCACTACACCCATTCCTAGACAGACATCAGGATGTACTACATCCATTCCTAGACAGACATCAGGATGTACTACATCCATTCCTAGACAGATGCACTACACCCATTCCTAGACAGACATCAGGATGCACTACACCCATTTAATTTACTTTATCCCTTTCAGATTTTCATCCTCAAGGTTCTGTCACATGAAACGCTGTAATTCTCTTTATATTCTCTAGTGCTTCTCATATTTACCCATTCTTTCTTTCTTGATCACTTGTTCCTGTTAAGTATCTGGACAGCAATGCCAGTCTCCTCCATTAGTATTAAAAATGCATTCACTCAGTCTGTGCCTTTTCTTGTTTTATTGGCAAATGCATAACTAAATATGTCATCCAGTCTTTTTAATATAATGACATATCCAGTAAGAGAAATGTTATACTTTAATAACATTCCAACATGTAGATAATTGTAGATACAAGTACAGAAAAAGCAGCCCCATGCATAAAAAGATATACTTCTTACATACTCAATGTTTCTTCTTAGAAAGGTTTATGAGTGGCCAATTTTTTGGAAGCATCATATCTGACTAATAGCAGAGATGATAACTCCTTTTAATTTGTAAGAGTATTTTCACAAGTCAGCATGAGCACCGCCATAATGTTGTTAAGCAGTGCACTTCCAAGATTAAAAAGAAACTATAGGTAGCCTAGATAATAATATGCAGAATGTTGAGATTAACCAGTCTGTTTTCTGTCTTGCAAAATCAGCATTAACTGAAAAACTGAACAGCTTGTAAAATCTTTCTCAGCATTTTAACATGAGAACCTTTGCCATACAATTTAAATTGTAAAAATAACAATTTGCCTACCTATTTTTCAATCCTAGATCCATAATAATGTAATTCATGAGCAGTCTGTTGCATTGTGAACAGTTACATTAATTAAAGCAATTCCTCAAAATTGTTCCCTTTGTTAAACTTGGTGCCAGCCTGGGGTTAATATATGTTGTGGACCATTCAGAAACCTAAACATAAATCCGTGGTTTTTATTATCTGGTTGATATTTTGTCACGCTAATCTTGTTTTGCCCACCCAAAACTTCATGGTCAACATGCCAGTTGTATTTGATCACCACTCTATGATTTTTGGCTACTTCCAACCAATTACAGTTGTGTAATGCCAAAAGAGGGGAAGCCATATTCAGTGGGTGGAAGGACATAAGGAGGTCCCTGCAATAAATGTTGTGAGTATAGAAAAAGTACAACAATCAGTCCTGTTTTCCATGATCATGGATTACAAAACTCTAATAGATAAAAGCTTCCTGGACGAGATTGTTAACAAACCTAATAGAAAACATAATACTCTTGGACAGGTCTTATGACTATAGCTTCTTTGTGTACTACTCCACTTGTATCTTCTTCCATGGTTAAGTTTGATCATAAGCTACTTGCCTTCACCTTCCACATCTCTAAACCCACTTTAACCACTAACTAGAATTGAAGGATTTCAAATGTACTAATTTCATCAAATTCTATTCTGAGGTTTCAAAATCTGCTTATATCAGCATCACTCCAGTTGTTGCTATGGCAGTTTCCCAATGAAATTCTATACTAACTTAGATAAATGTGCAGAACTAGCAGTCCCAAACAGTCTCAGTATAATCAGAAATGTAAAAACAAACCATCCTGGTATTCCACCAACTTGAATAACTTCTATAGTAAAAGAAAAAAAATCCTTAAAGTGTATAGCAGATCAAAGGTTCATAGGTTCACATGTTCATAGTAGGTTACTAGGCTAATGGCCCTAGAGCCTTTACAAGCCTAAGCCATATTTATCCTGAGTTGCACCAGTTGTCAGTGGTTATGTGAGTCATGTTCTCAGAGGTAAGGGTTTATGGTAATTAATACCAACTTCCTCTGCCCAGGAAGGGCATGGGCAGAAACCCAGGAGCAAATTTGTGGTCACCCATCCATTGATCTTGGTTGCATTTGAAGAGGGTCAAGGAGGGCCTCTGTTTCATGTGAATTGGAAGCTTGTTCCATTCCAGAGAAGTGGTAGTCTCTGATAGATGTATCTATCTCTCCAGCATGACCAGTTCATGTCAGAGGCTAGGTTAAGATCAGTGGAGTGAGTGACCCTCTTGCAGTTTGATTTACAAATGTGTAGCATTTCCATCAGGGGCAGGTCAGAGACTGCCCTGTAAGCCAGGCACTGGTCACCCCTTAGCAACCTGTAGGAAACAGAATACAGTTACAAGGCTTTCAGTCTTTCCGTGTATGACTTATTTTGTGCACCCTGTAATTTCTTGGCGAGAAACATTTATGGTCTCTACACTTGTTGCAGGTGTCTGGTGAGGTACATGCAAAATGGAACATTGTACTCAATAAATAGTCTGATGCGGGCCAAGTATAATGGAATTACAATATCCTTAGATCTAGATGCAATGCCTTTACTTATGAGATGTGCCACATAGAAGGAGTTCCTTACTTCTGTGGATACATGGTGGTGGAAGATCAGATTGCTGTCAATCTAAGTACCCAGATCACGTACCACTGGTTCTACACTTAGGCAGGTGTTGTCTATAATGTAATTAGAGGGGATGTCAGCTTTCCCAAAAGGAATAATAATGTATTTTTTGCGTTTAGCTTTAATCCTTGGCTTTGGCAACAATCATTTGTCTGTTGTAACTCTGTCTGCAATATATTAACATCATTGGGGGATTCAGTGATTGCTCCTAATTTGCAATAGTCAGTGAACTTGGTAAGCCACAGACCATCCAAGTTTGCCTGGACTTCTGAGAAATAAATTCTGAACAGCAAGGGGCCCAGCACAGAACCCTGTGGCACACCATTGGTGACTGGTCTTTTGCTAGAGGTGAAGTCATCCACTTTGACAGCATTTGTCCTGTCGGTGAGCCAGCTGACTACCCATCTAGTAATGTAGGGGCTAATTCCCAACTGGGAGAGTTCCTCTGTAATACCTGAGTGGGGGATTGTGTCAAAAGCCTTGACTAGGTAAAGATGGGTGGCATGCACTGTCGTTCCCTCTACCTAGGCCTTGGTGACTTTCCCAAAGAAGTCAACCATGTTTAACAGACATGGTCTATGTTTAACTAACCTGAACTGGCTTGAGTCCAGAGTTTGGAGAGTACCTATGTCCTTATTAGTAAGGTCCATAATGATTCATTCCATGGCCTTGCAGATGAAGCTAGTGAAGCTTATGGGCCTATAATTCCCAGGGTTGGTCGATGGTACCCCTTTGTGCAGAGTGATTACCGTTGTTGTCCTCCATTCTGCCAGAACATTGCCAGTTCTCAGGCTGTGGTTAAACAGGGATCCAAGTGGGTCTGCTAGATCATCTTTTACATTGTTTAAAAGGCAACCTGGGATGTTGTCTGGTCCCACTCATGCCATGTTTTTGGCCTTGGAGAGTACCAAAATGACCTGTTCTCTTGAGATAATAGGCTACGGAATGGTGGCAGGCATACATTGGGTGATGACTGGATGGGACACGTGGGGTGAAGTTTTCTCAACATCTGTCAGCGTGTTGGCTATTACCTCTGGTTGAGTATGGGTGATATTATCCACAACCGGTTCAGAGCATAGCTGGGTATTTCCTTTTAGATTTCAGATGTAGTTAAAGAATGCTTTGTGATTATCCTTAGCTAGGGAGGCTATTTTTGCTTCTTAATTAGCTTTGGAGGACTTGACAAGCTCTCTAATTTGTTTGTTTATGCAAGAGAGAGATTTTTCCTCTGTTGTATAGCTTATTTTTATGAGGGGTCCACCAGATTGGCTTGTTTTTTCGATAAGACCTGGTTTTAATCCAGTCAGATACAGCTGATTCTATACAACTGCTTAAGTGGTTATACAGGGCATTGGTGTACACCTCTGCATAGGAGTCCATAAACTGGCTATGTCAATGTATCAAACCTGTTTAACTCTCTTCTAGTATGGTGTTACAAAACTGTACTTTAGCTTACTAGTGTTACATATCCTGGTTTTATACCTGGGTTTTCTCAAACTTTGAACTGAATAACTTGATTTTTAAGTATGTAACCAGTGTATAAATTGTATTAAGTAATCTTATCTGCTAGTACCTTGAAGCTTTTCTCCCCGGGCTTCTGCTGAAAATGGATATGAATCCAGTCGGACTATAAATAAATAAATAAATGTTATGAAGCTTGGTCACCATTGGAATCCTGAGGCAGTGTAGCAACTACCTCATGTTCACTGACAACCCTCTACTCTTAGTCCACACAAACTCAACATGTGAGAGAGAACCTTGAATCCATGGTCTCTCACACACCATTCACTACATATGACAATGATCGGGTTGCCGGCATGCACACCTCATCTCCTACTCCACCTAAACCCACATCACACATACCTACATATGCGGAGGTCTTCACCAGAAACATACCTAAATACCAGAGACCTCCCAAACATAAACATAAGCATGCTACACATAATACTTTGTTTGCAGAACACGATACACTTAATAGCTCATGCACCAGTGTCTCACCTGTCAAGCCCTTAAGGCAAAACACAAAACCGAATATATTGGTCATAGGTGATTCCATTGTGAGACACATAGATATCTCTGTTACCAGGCTGGATAAGGAAATGGTCATGGTCAGCTATCTATCAGGTGCCATGATCCATCAAATCACACATGTACTCAAGTCTGTCAACAACAGGTACTGTTATGACTCTGTCATAGTCCATGCTGGTGTGAACAACTTGAGATGTACCTCTCTAGACTATATGAAGAGAGACATGACTGAGCTCTCTGACTATGTTTCTCAGTCAGGTATGTAACTAGCCTTAAGCAGCATTTTACCTTTACCTAGGATCATGCCTCAATACAAACAGAAAATGATTGACTTAAATAATTGGGTTAATTTCTGGTGTAATTCAAAGGGGATTCAGTATATGTCAGCCTAGAATGACATGATTGACAGACCTCGATGCTTTGCCAGAGATGCTCCTCTTCTGTCACCCATGGGATTTTGGTTACCGGCTAAGACTCTTGCACCCCCATAGTACCTTTTTAGGTCATGTCTAAAGGACAAAATTCCTGATATAAAAACTCCATCTAAAAACAACCTTATGGTTATGCTGCTAAATGCTAGGAGTCTTAACATGAAACTGCACTCACTGAAAGCAGTCCTAACCTTGGAAGTTGCAGACGTTTGTGCAGTTATGGAGACCTGTTTCAAGGCTGTGGAGAGCACCTCAGGCATACTAGGTTACACCTCCTTCCACACATTCAGACCACAAACTGAAGGCATAAAAACTAAATGAGGTGGTGTATCAATATTCATTAAAGATAAATGCACTTCTAGATTGGTTAAACAGAATGGAGATAGTTGAAGTGAAATTAACTGTTGGTAGGACATCTATTCAAGTCATTGCCAGCTACGGCACCCCCCCGCCATGAAACACAACACCTACTCTGCCTACTTGGATCTACGTGAGTCTATCAAGATACATCCGAACACCATGGTTTTGGCTGACTTTATCTACCCATCCATTGACTGGGTAAAATATTTGTGCTCAAACTCACTTGCCCAAAGTTCCTCAACTTTGTTAACTCCAATGCCCTAGACCAGCTGGTTGACACCTCCACAAGGGGTTCCAACATTGTGAATCAGATGCTTACCAATATGGGTGACCACCATAGCGCCCCCCCCCCCCACTGTGAGGTCTTCCCTGGTGAGATCTACCCACAAATCAGTCTCAATGAAAGTAACTATCACACCTGACCCCCCTAGCAGCAACTAAACTAAAAAAAACTTCTCCAAAGCAGATTATAACCTCTTACAGGATGGTATAAATAGCTTCACTGCACATCTCCCCTCAGATGGAACTGGCAACTATAATGAGTTCTGCACCAATGCTTTATACAAACACCTGCATAACTGCATTGACTTGGCCATACCTGATAGGACCAAAATAAGCTCCTCAAGGAAGAGCAAACCTGTCTGGTGGACAACTGCCATTAACAGCCTTTAAAATAAGAGGAAGAAATTGCTGTCTAAGAGTAAGAAGGAGTGAGTCCTAAACTGGAAACACTTCTAACTAAGGACAACCATAAGGTATTCTTTAGTTACATCTGTATCCTAAAAGGAAAGACCCAGATTTGTGCCAAACTGGTAGTTAATGATACCACATATGCTGAGCCTGTGGACATAGCTAACTTATTGGTCAACAGGTTCTGTGAAAACTTCACTCCCTTGTCTCTGCCACATGTACCCTGTGATATCCCTACCACCTGTCCCTTACCCTGTATCTCTTAAGAGCAGTTCATAAAAGCCCTCTTTAAGGCCAAAGACACAGCAGCTGTGTGACCTGATATCATCCCAGTCTGCATCCTACATGGGCTCCAGCATGAATTACCAACACCTTTGGGTACTCTTTTCAATTATAGTCTAAGCACTGGCTTCATCCCAGCTGAATGGAAAATGGTCGCCATTATTCCTTTACACAAAGGTGATGCTTCCACTGACCCCAGGAACTGTAGACCTATTAACCTGACTAGTCTTATCTGCAAGGCCGTGAAGTGAGTCATCATGGACCTTATCAACAAAGATATAGGTAATCTCCAAACACTTGACACTACTCAGTTTGGTTTTGTCAAATGGAGATCATGCCTGTTAAACCTGGTAGACTTCTTCGAGACATTCACCAAGGCCCTAGATGAGGGGAAATCTGTGCATACAGCCTACCTAGACTTAGCCAAGGCTTTTGACACTATCCCCCACTCAAGCAAGATTGGCAAACTCACCCAGTTAGATATCAACCCTTATATTGTTAGATGGGTTGCTAACTGGCTCACTGTAGAACCCATACAGTCAAAATAGGGAAATCCACCTACAACAGCAGATCTGTAACTAGTGGTGTTTGGAATCTATTTTCTCCGAAGTACAAGCAAACACTAAAGGTCTGTGGCTGACAAAGTTTGCTGATGACTGCAAACTGAGAGCGGTCATAGTATCTCCAAATGATGTCAACATCCTACAAGAGGGTCTTACACAAACAAATGATTGGTGCCAAAGTCATGGCCTTATACTCAATGCAAAAAAATGTATTATCATCCCTTTCAGTAAGAGCGATGTTCCTGCTAACTACCACATCAATAGCAACACCCTAAGTATGCACTCAGTGGTGAGAGACCTGGGAATACAGGTTTACAGCAACCTTACATTTGGATACCATGTCTCCACAGTGATAAGAAGGGAAAATAATTTCAAAACAGGTGTGTCAAATGTAGGATCCAAACATTGACTAGTAAAAAATTACCAAAATCCACGTTGACCCAAGCACAAAGCAGTCAGCAGTATGATGATAAAAATCCAAATTTGTTGCAGCACAAAATAAGAGTTAAGCACTTTCGTCCTTCACTAGGACGTCATCCAACTTAAATAACACAATCAATAAAAAACTAATTAAAAAGTTAAGTCAATTAAAGTGAGTCAACCAATCAGCAACCAATCACAATAAATAGTTTTAACATGTAATGAAAACCATGACATAAGTTAAAGTACACACTAACATTTTCAAAGTTTAAGTCAGTAATAATGGTATTACTATTTATTGTAATTATTCAGCATGGGAGATCCACCTGTGTCTCTCTTGGACAGGGTCAGTAGGGGCTGATCATGGAAATAAGGGTAGAACTTGGCTAGACTTGTAAGAGCCCTAGGGCCATTAGTCTAGTAACTTCCTATGATCCTATGATCTGCATTTAATGTGCTTTGAAGCTTCTTATACCATCACTTAGTAGGAGGTAGTTTGTCTTAGAAAAAGTCTAAAGCATTTTTGAGCCTGATGTTATATCTGGTCTTATAATTACATCAAATGTAACTGATTTGTAGTCTGATGTTACCAGGGAGGACATCACATGGGTTTGGGGGGGTGCAATGCTCTCCCATGTTAGTGAGTACTATGTCGAGGACATTTGATCCTCTTGTGGGTGAGTTGACTTGCTATTCCACAGCATTTGCATTGACAATGTCCAAGAACCTCTGAGCTAGCATGTTTGTGGTTATGTATGTTTCCCAGTCGATGTTAGGATAATTAAAATCACCCATTAGTAAAGTGCTGGGTGGAATGGCAAGTGACTCCAGTAAGTCCAAGCATGTGGTATGCTTTTTCTGTTTCATGGTGGGGGTCTATAGGTAGCTAACATGTGGTAGGGGGCTTTGTCTTTAGTTTATTGGACATGGAGTAGCTCAAGACAATCATACTGTTTGACCAGTTTCAAGGTGTACTGATCCATAATGAAGATGGATACATTTCCTCCTTTGGTTCTTTCATGCTCAGTTTGGGATCTGAATGTATGGAAGGCATTATAGTGCTGCATGGCTGGGGTACTTTCTGTACCTTTAAACCATGTGTTTGTGACTGCATAGATGTCAGCATCATCCAAAGTGAGGATTGCTTCCAGGGATTGCAGTTTCTTGTATAAATTCCTACCATTCAACAGCAGTACCATGAGTTTATTTAGTGAGGATTTTGTTATGTGGGAAGTTGGTTATTCTGATACTGCCAAAAAAGGCATAATAGGGGTGGCTAATTCCTTTGCGTGTATCCAAAAACCTAGAGAAGATAGGTGCAGACCATTTCTGGCAAAGCCATGTGGCCTGTTGACCATTTTTCCCAAGCTAACAGATATTGGATCCACCTGGACAGCCAAAAGAAGCTAAGTCAATTGTTAAAGTCAATCATTTTTTGTTTGTATTGTGGCATTATTCCTGGATAAGGTAGACTACTGCTTAAGACAAGGCTTATACCTGCCTGTGACACAATCTGAGAGCTCAGTTGTGTTTGTCATCATATAGTCCAGTAAGGTATATTCCAAGTCATTCACACCGACATGGACTGTGACAGAGTCATACCAGTACTTGTGACTGAGTGACTTGAGTGCTTGAGTGACTTGATTGATTCTGGCAACTGACAGGCAGCTAACAGTAACCCACTTCTTATCCAACTTGGTGAAAGGAACATCCATGTGTCTCATGATGGAGTCACCTATGACTAATACATTAGATTTTGTGGTGTTATGACTTATGGGCTTATTTGTTGAGACACTAGTGTGTGTCTTATTATGTGTTGTGGTTGTTTTTTTTTTTTTGTATTGTTTTGTGTGTAAATGGTTTCCTTTTTGGAGGCCTCTGATCTTTTAGTAAGTTACTAGTACCTCTACATATGTGGGTTTATGTGCCATGTCCTTATTTAGTGTGGGAAGTGTGTGTGCTGACAACCTGTTTGGCATTCAGTTTGTCCTTATGTGAAAGTCTTGCCTCCAATTTTATACTGTAATTACATATCTTACATAAACCCCCAGATTCCACAAGCTCTGCATGGAGTGCAGGAATAGTGCAAGAGCTGCTGCACGCAATATGGCTGACAAGCGATCCAGGACCGAGCTCCAGGGACGTGCACGAGTGCTTCTACACTATTCCTGCATGGACACCACTGCTATATGCTAATTACATCATTTGCTGGTGAAAACCATGCTAATGAGGTGAATTAGGGATCCAGGAAGCAGGCAGGCATCTGTGCAGGAATAGTGTAACCTGCAGAGAAGTATGTGGTTACTAACCTAATACATTTCTGTAAATTACAAAACGGAGGCATGACAGCTTGAAAGAAAGCATGTATTCAATGTAGTAGGCATGCCAATGGCCAAATATATGGCCATTGGCATGAAAAATAGTTGCAATATTATAAAACTAAATTTATTTATTTTTGGCCGATCTCGGCCATTTAAGCATAGGGCAGCAGTGCACAAATGGGATCACCACGAAAATAAGAAAAAAAGGGGGAATAAGCTTTTATACTCAAATCAGCATTTTTGCCATAATAGTCAATGGCATGTGTAAGACAACAATACCAGAGAATAGTGGTTGCTAAGGGGGAAGGCTCAGTGTGAGTGTGGTAACTATGAATTAGCATTCTGGTTTATGTAAATGAGGAGACTGATACTGAATCACAGATTTCCTCTCAGTGTTAGCTTACATCCAGCCATGTAGGAGCAGTAACACCATTGTATAAGTATAAGAGGTGGATGACCTCATAAGGAGCAGTGTCATGCAAGCTGTAAGCTTATTGGAGCTGTGTGGCCTGTGTTTACCCATAGCTAAGCAAAGCTAAGGAAGAGGGGGGGTGTCTCACATTGCACTGTTTTCCCTGCTTAAATGATGGTGCATGCCACGCACCGGGTTTTTAAAAAAAAAAAAAAAAAAAAACAAGAAATAACACATCTGCTCACATCTGAGTACTGGGTATGCACTGTGTGCTTCAGGGCTTAAACGGGAAGGCAACGGGAAGGGAAAGCAGCAGTAGGAAGACAATCAAGGAGAAATAGCATAGCTGGCCGGTGAAATGTATCAGAATCAGCCAATTACACAGGCAGCAGCCCAGCCCAGCAGACTACTATAAACTATGCAAAGACCTTTCACTCTGTTTTTCCCACAAACTCTATATCACTGGTGTACAAAGATGGGGAAATTTTACCTGACAAAACTAACAAAATGTTAGGGGCTGCTGACACTCTCATATATCAATATGTGCAAGAGGCTGAGGGTGGTGAGGATGTGAATGCTGACGACCATCCCACAGTGACATGAAGAAGAAGACTGTACAGACCCAGGGTAACCTACCAGGGTCTACATGAGCTGGAGATAGTGGAGTGCTATAGGGTGGACAGGGACATTCTACAGCAAATTGTTCAGCTGTGCCGGCCCCACTTCACACACAGAACCAACAGAGGAGAACCCATCCCAGTGGATACCAAGGTATGTGTAGGCTTAAGAAGACTAGCCACAGGTACCTTCCAAATAGCAACTGGAGATATCATGGGGATCTCACCGGCATCAGCATCCTGGGTACTTTACCAGTTCCTGGATGCCATGTCAGTACATGCCAGTGAGCACATATATTTCCTCAACACCCGTGAGGCTTTGACCAGCAATATGCATCTCTTCCACCAAATAGCAGAATATCCTGAGGTAGTGGATGCTATAGACTGCATGCACATACACATCAAAGCAGCACTCGGCGAGCGGGTTGGGGTCTACATAAACTACAAGGGCTTCCTGTCCATCAACTGCCAGGTCGTGTGTGATGCCCGAGGCATTATCTTGAATGTGTGTGCTGGCAGCCCTGGAAGCTATCACGACTCCCACATCTACCATCTGACACAGCTGTACCAGTAATTTGCCAGTGGGGACATCCCATATGGCCACCTAGTAGGGGATGCAGGCTACACACTGGAGCCGTGGCTGATGACACCTCTCAGAAATGCACACACACCTGAACAAGAACTCCATAATGAGGCACAAGCACAAACCAGAATCATAATAGAGCATGTGTTTGGGATGCTCAAGTCATGGTTCTGCTGCCTGGACATATCCGGTGGAGCCTTGCAGTACTCTCCAGCTATATGTACACAAATGTTCATAGTATGTGCCATGCTACACAGTATGATCCTGCAGAAACAGCTGCAGCAGGAACACCATGGGGCAAAGCCGCACAGCCCCTCCCCCACCACCACCACCATTGCCAAGGCCATCACAGGCACAGAGTGACTCTGAGGAAGAACTACCTGAGTCTGCTCATGTAGAGAGAAGGAGGCATGCCCAGTATGCCCAGGCCTTGGCAAAGAAGCAATGCATAGCACATACACTGACATGGTATAGACCCAGGGAATTACACCACTCTCTGACTCACACATACAGTCAAAGGGATGCCAAACATGACATTACCTGTGCTTTACCATGTATAGGGAGTGTACTATGTGTATCTGACATAGTCAGCCCTCCAGAACTGTCCTCAATAATGGCCCAGCCACAAGTGAAGTCACTCTTCCTATCAACTACTGAATGGAGTAGTATGTTCTGCTAGTTGTATCTATGGTATGGATGTGAGCATGCAAGGGAATAGGGTGGCTGAAAGGGATGGCTGCAGATAGTGGACACTTATATGGGCAGCATGAAATCCATAACAAATACTGGTGTCAACATACTAGGCAGTACTAGACAAGTCGGCAAATCCCACTGCAGTACATGTGGTGGCCCAAATGTGTGTCCATAGGACACACACATGCATGTCAGTGAGGCTCACATACCCACCACCAGCCTCAGCCAGCAGGACAGGTGTAGATGACCATAAAGAAAGGCTGGGCTGAGGCCTCCAATTGATGGCAATGGTGAACAGCCCTCCTGCAGACTTCCACTGACAGACTACAACATGTCTGGCAGTTGTATGTTAGTTCTGAAGGGTAAGAAGTCTGAAACTGAAATGTAGGTCAATAAAACCTAAGATCTGTACTTTACTCATATGCATCCAGTCTGCATGGTAGGTCAGAATACAATATGAAATGGAAGCCAACAGAGTACCTGAAATACCAGTACAGCCATTGCAAATGTTTAAAGTCATCAGGTGTGCCCCCCTCCCCCACAATCCTATGTATAAATGCAGTAACATGTAAGTGTGAGGAGTAATATCAGTGCAGCACAGATTACCCGAGCTGGCCCAATCAACAGGATAGATTGTTGCATGTGTACAATATGCAGGGGTCTGTGTGTTAGGTTGCTGTGTGTTCAATATTGTCTGGATGTGGTCAGCTTGTAGGCATGGAGGATTGTGTCTCTGTGGCCTATGGGTAGTACTGTGGTTGACAGGGCCATGTTCTGACAACTGCAGTGCCAACCATAATGCTCCTCAGCAATACCCATGTTAGCAGTCGTCCATACTCACTGTCCAGATGTCAATTTCTGTCACTGTCTGAAAGATGGACATGCCATGAATGTGGGCCCATACATACACACAGTACACAGGTGGAAGTACCCTAGACAGAGTGCATAAAATGTAACTGTCAGCTGCACACACCTTTGGAATTGTACATACAGGTTAGCAGCACATTAGTTGTCTGTGTAGCATGGAATACTGATGTAGTCTGGACAATCACTGGCAAACCACAAAAGGCACAGTTATGAAGTAATGAGAGACTGCCTATGTCCCTGCACAAGGCAGCATAAGGGGAATATCTCAGGTGTATCTGTGAGTCAGCTGCAAGTAGCTTCCATATCATACATGCACTCAGCTCACCCCACCATCAGCCACAGGTTTATCACAGGTCATATCCTTGCTGTTGGGAATGAGTACAGTATGACCCAACTTCTGTATGGGAATACCCACAGAATGCAGCATGCTGAAGAGGTTTCCTATGCAGGTGTATCCCTAGCTGTAAGCAGCATCCTGCCTGCATCCAGACCAATGGATCAATATGGACAGGAACTATTGCCATTAACACCTCACACACTTACCCAGTCATCCCAGGGGAATCCACTGGCTCGCAGCCTGGGAATGTAGAAGTGACAGAATGCACTGGCCTGCTACAGATGGCCTGCATCACTACCAATTGGCCTATAGTCTTTTGTCAAAGGCCTTTGCCTTGCCTGTAGTGCCAATGTATGGTATCCCATGGGGTCCCAACTAACAACCTAACACAGTCAACAGAAAACAAATGCAAGACCATGTTGACAAATCCTAGTAGCATGCCCCCCATGTCCTACTGCATGAACTGTGGACCAATCCATAAATACCGCTGGGACAAAGGGTCAACTATAAGGATGCTTCTCAGATATCACTCGCATAATGTTAGGAAGAAGATAGAATAACAGAGTGGGGGTGTAAAAGCATGGACATCATGGAGTGTGTGAAGTCTGAAGCTCTGAAGTGTGCCCATACTACCCCTGCCTGCAAACCCAGTAATGGGTGACTTCAAACCTGCTAGTAAACCACAATGTGAAGGGGAACTGACCAGATATATGAGCCCTGCCTCTGGGTAACCTGGGTAAATCTGTACAGCTGAGAGGTATGGTCACAGCAGGATATGACCATTCTGTTAAGCCGATATATGTACAAGAAGGGGATCCTCATCCACCATAATACCAAGGTGCTGGACCATTTATACAGACCCATCAGCAGTGTCTGTAGCTACCCCTCCAGAATGGCAGGAGAGTGCAAGAATGTGTAGGCTGCAGACCACAATACTGGACTCACCTTCATTCATCTTGTATTTCCCAGTAAATAACTGTGAGCAAATAATTATATCTGTCAGTAGTTGATGACATAATACTTCATAGTGTAAAACAGTACATATGCCTGAATATATCTGCTAACACCAACCATGTAACACAAGGAGCACAGACAGCAATAGTTACAGTATCCCCCTTTCTGTCACCCATTGTGACTCCATATTGTCAACCTATCTACAGATATCCTGCAGAAACAGGTTGCTAGCTGTAGGTGTAGAACACCAAAGCCTGGACTATACTACAACCCTACCTGGAATTGATTCACACTTTCAATAGAGAAGGTCATACTGGGCATGCTCCTACACTTAATGAAGCCCATGTCTGACAACACAGTGGACTATACATTTCTGTCATTCGCAGATGTCTGTGCACACACACCAAATTGTACACCATTTATGCTTTACACACACACATTGGATAGGAATACTCACACATATCCATGGCCAACACACTATAATATGTCAAACACACACACAGAGATGTGGGGAAGAGAGAGACAGACAGTGACAGGGAGATTTCCGTTATGAGGCCTATTCAACCCACTACACATCCAATTGGCCGATATCACATGATGTGCTGATGTCAATCAATGCAGACATTCCTTTTGGTAGCCCTCAGCCTTATAGTGTCTGTGGTGCTTGTGATAACTGTGTAACATGATAGTACAAATCAGTATTTGTGTAGCATTTGTATACTCAGTCCTGTCAAATGTAAAGTTGTGTGTGACTGAGTGTGTGTGTGTTTCCAGAGGAATGATTTATGGCCCATTCACACACACTGCACTTCCCATTGCCCATGTTAGCACTCCTGCTGATGTCAGTCACCTTGAAATAAATCCATTGATCAAATCTCAGCTCTATAAGCTCCATGGCACTTGTGATAACTGCGTAATACTGTAGTGTAGCAAACTAATTAGGTAGGAGTTCCAATCCCAGACGTGGCAACTGTTGTGTGTGGAGGTGAATGATTTTGAGGCCATTCACACTCACTGCACCTCCCATTGCCCTACTTTAGCACGCCTGCCAAGTCTCAGCCTTATAAGCTATGTGGCACTCACGATAACTGCGTAATACTGTAGTGTAGCAAACTAGTTAAGTAGGAGTTTTAATACTTGTCCTGGCAACAGTGATAATGTGTGTGTGTGTGTGTGTCTTTGTTGATACCTGATTTTGTGGACATTCACACTTACTACACTTCCCTTACCCCTCCTTTAACACTGCTGCTGATGTCACTCACCTTCAAAGATACCTTTGGACAACGCTTCAACATGTAAGCTCCATGGCACGCATGATAAATGTGTAACACTGTAATAGCAATACATAACTAGGTAGGGGTTTGAAACTCAGTACAGGCAAGTGTGTGTCATCAGGATCCTAGGTGGGTGTTGTGGTGATTGTGTAATAACAAGATCCATTGTGGTATGTGTTTTGCTGCATTATTATATTGAGGACCTATATGTCCCAAAGTCCACATTACAAGGCCAACAGTTGTCAAACACTGTAGAGGTTGTTGTAGGCAATCCACAGTCATAAATGTCTACTGCCATGTGCAATGACTATGTGACAGTATGGAATAGAGAACAATATAGGCAACCATTATAATACCCAGAGACCACTCTCCACCTACGGATCATACACAAACACGAGACCACTCTCCACCCACGGATCATACACAAACATGCTTGGCTCTTTCTCTCTTCCTTCCTTTCTTCCATTCTTTCTTTCTTTCTTTCTTTCTTTCTTTCTTTCTTTCTTTCTTTCTTTCTTTCTTTCTTTCTGTCTCTCTGTCTCTCTCTCCCTCTCTGGTAAATGTGGAAAAATACATCTGTTTTGCACAGGCAGCAGCTTGACTTTTGTACGTAATGCTCATGATCAGCTGATGGCTTGTGCCTGAACTGGAGTCCCCCAGTTGCTAATTGCATGTGGAACAGCTGTGGTATCATTCCTATAGCCGATTGCATGGAAACACACTCCATGCAATCGGCTATAGGAATGATACCACAGCTGTAGCCGATTGCATGGAAACACACTCCTATAACTAAGCACTTCATGTGGGTGTTGGCCATTTTCCTTCACTGTGAGCAGGACTTCATGTGGGTGTCTGACAAAAAGCATCACAGAGGGTAGTTGGAAATACCTCTTACAATAAACACTTTGGAGACAGGCAAACAAACTGGAGGGGGGTGTTCCAGACATGGGGACAGAATGTAAGTATTGCTGTTCTACATTTGAAGTAATGTTGGTTTAACAGGGTTTGTGTGAATATGGCTGTTCTGCATGCTTTGAAGTCTGGCATGACAGTGTTATGTGATTGAGAAAACTCTCACCTGTAGGGCTATCTGCAGACTGGCCAGAGTTTGGAGTCTTAGATGTGGTGTGTTACTCACATATTTTCTGTCTTTATAAATGCTGTAGCATACTTTGATGACTGCAGTCAGTAAATGGCAACATCCATGTGAGTTAATGACTTCATATCTCTCAGAAGAGATATGTCACAATAAACCCTGTTATACCAGCAATTTTCTCAGTTTCTAACAGCAATATATCAATATTGGCCCTGTTTTGTGCCTCTGTCCCCCAGGTCTGTCCATATGTCATACAGTAAGAGGTGGATATGTACAGTATATTATTATTTATTGACATCATTCCTGATATCAAGCCAGTGATATATCAGACTGCCAGACATGTTATGTATGGGAGGCCTTATATTTGAGGGCAAAACCTGGACATTCTGGTGTAGTCTGTACAGTAGTGAGGCCTGTGTACTTATGGTGATTGCTGACAGAGTGTCAGTATTGTGTAGCAGTGTACTGTGAATATATTTGGCCTGTGTACAGACTGGAGTAGATGTCAGTGTTCTTGATCTTGTTCTAACTGATGTTGCATGCTGCTCCAGTTTTTGAAACCCTATCAGCTTATATGTTTTTAGGGCCAGACTGAGACATGTCTCATACTACAGTCAGGCATCAGACTACACTGTGAATTGGGCCAGTATATGTAGGGTTAGTGTGTGAGTGGCAAATATGATGATGGGTTTTGTTCACACAGTCCATATACTGTGCTATTAATTAGGCTTACCATAATGTGACTGTGACTGTGTTGAGATTGGTTGTGGGTATGCACTTTCCACTGGTGTCTGTTACTCCATGCAGTTACATGCCTGTAGTGCCTGCAATATTTGCAATAAAATGTGTATTCCCCATAGGAAACTTGGGTCAGTGTTGTGGCAGTTTGCCTGTAGTTTATACAGTGCTTGGTGACATGCCTAGCAGCTCAGTATATTTAGCTAGTGTGATGTTATGTCCAAATATTTGTAATGTACTATTCCCTGGCCACCATACGTGTTGTATATTACTTACAAAGCAGTGGGATGCTGTGAAGATGTATGTCACTAAGTAGTGGGAAGTATGTGGGCTTGGGACCTCTGCTCCACCAGTTAATATGTATTAGGACAGACAGCAAGGTGGGAATGCATTAACTGTATGAGCTTATCTACTCCAGTATTTGTGATATATCCCCATTTTCATGGCCTTAAACATCCCCTTTGTCAGGCTTGATCCACATTTCTTGCACTAAGGAGTTCTGTGTATACATCTCGACTGACCAGATTGTTTCAGACCATGCACATTTATTGCTCATATTCCATAGGATCATTACTGTGATTTGTGTGGTACTTCAC